>NW_027285142.1:0-132169 GCF_040894005.1 Engystomops pustulosus
GAGTAGGAGGAGGGGGGGGGTGACGAGTAGGAGGAGGGGGGTTGCGAGAAGGAGGACAGGAGAGGGGGGGGGGGAGAAGGAGGACAGTAGAGGGGGGGGGGGGCCGAGAAGGAAAACAGGAGAGGGGGGGGGGTGCCGAGCAGAAGGACAGTAGAGGGGGTGGGCCGAGCAGAAGGACAGGAGAGGGGGGCAGGCCGAGGAGGAGGACAGGACAGGACAGGGGGGCGGGCCGAGAAGGAGGACAGGACAGGAGAGGGGGGTCGAGAAGGAGGAGAGGGGGGGGGAGAGTAGGAGGACAGGAGAGGGGGGCAGGCCGAGAAGGAGGAGAGTCCTGTCCAAGAAGGAGGAGGAGGGAGAGGAGGACAGGGAGAGTAGGGGGAGAGGAGGAGAAGGAAAAGAAGTAGGAGGGAGAGGAGGGGGGGGCGAGAGGGAGAGGAAAAGGAGAGGAGGAAGAGGAGCAGAAGGAGTAGGAGGGAGGGGAGAGGAGGTGGAGAGGAGAGAAGAAGGAAGAGGAGAGGAGAAGGAGAGGAGGAGAAGAAGGAGAGGAGGAGGAAGAGAGGAGAGGGAGAGGAGAGGAGGAGGTGAGAGGAGAAGGGAAGAGAAGAGGAGGAGGAAGAGAGGAGAGGAGGAGGAGAGAGGGAGAAGGAGAGGTAGAAGGAGGAGGAGAGGAGGAGGAGAATGAAGGGAGGAGAGGGAGAGGAGGGTGAGGGGGAGGAGAAGGAAGAGAGAAGAGAGGAAGAGAGGAGGATGAGGAGGAGGGAGAGAGGAGGAAGAGAGGAGGAGGAGGAGGAAGGAAGAGGAGGGAGGAGAAGGTGTGGAGGAGCACAGGAGGGGCGAGGAGGAGCACTGGAGGGGGGCGAAGTAGGAGGAGAGGAGAGGGGGGTGCCGAGAAGGAGGAATGGAAGAGGGGGGTGGGGCGAGAAGGAGGACAGGAGAGGGGGCGAAGGAGGACAGGGAGAAGGAGGACAGGAGAGGGGGGCAGGCGAGAAGGAGGACAGGAGAGGGGGGCGGGCCAAGCAGAAGGACAGGAGAGGGGGGGGGGCCGAGAAGGAGGACAGGAGAGGGGGGCAGGCCGAGAAGGAGGACAGGAGAGGGGGCGGGCCAAGCAGGAAGGACAGGAGAGGGGGGGGGGGGGCGAGAAGGAGGACAGGAGAGGGGGGGGGGGGGCCGAGAAGGAGGACAGAAGAGGGGGGGGCGAGAAGAAGGAGAGGAGAGGGGGGCGGGCCGAGCAGAAGGACAGGAGAGGGGGGGGGCGAGCAGAAGGACAGTAGAGGGGGTGGGCCCGAGCAGAAGGACAGGAGAGGGGGCGGGCCGAGCAGAAGGACAGGAGAGGGGGGGGGCCGAGAAGGAGGACAGGACAGGAGAGGGGGGCCGAGAAGGAGGACAGGACAGGAGAGGGGGCCGAGAAGGAGGACAGGACAGGAGAGGGGGGGGAGAAGGAGGACAGGACAGGGAGAGGGGGGGGCGAGAAGGAGGACAGGAGAGGGGGCGGGCCGAGCAGGAGGACAGGAGAGGGGGGGGGGCGAGAAGAGAGGACAGGAGAGGGGGGGCGAGAAGGAGGACAGGACAGGAGAGGGGGGCGGCCGGGCAGAAGGACAGGAGAGGGGGCGGGCCGAGCAGAAGGACAGGAGAGGGGGGGGGCGAGAAGGAGGACAGGAGAGGGGGGGCGGAGAAGGAGGACAGGAGAGGGGGGCGGGCCGGGCAGAAGGACAGGAGAGGGGGCGGGCCGAGCAGAAGGACAGGAGAGGGGGCGGGCCGAGAAGGAGGACAGGAGAGGGGGCGGGCCGAGAAGGAGGAGAGGACAGGAAAGGGGGGCCGAGAAGGAGGAGAGGAGAGGGGGGGGGCCGAGAAGGAGGAATGGAGAGGGGGGGGGGTGCCGAGAAAGAGGACAGGAGAGGGGGGGGGGCCGAGCAGAAGGACAGTAGAGAGGGTGGGCCGAGCAGAAGGACAGGAGAGGGGGGGGGGCCGAGAAGGAGGACAGGACAGGAGAGGGGGGCCGAGAAGGAGGACAGGACAGGAGAGGGGGGGGGGGGCGAGAAGGAGGACAGGACAGGAGAGGGGGGGGGGCGAGAAGGAGGACAGGAGAGGGGGGCGAGAAGGAGGACAGGAGAGGGGGGCGGGCCGGGCAGAAGGACAGGAGAGGGGGCGGGCCGAGCAGAAGGACAGGAGAGGGGGCGGGCCGAGAAGGAGGACAGGAGAGGGGGCGGGCCGAGAAGGAGGAGAGGACAAGAGAGGGGGGCCGAGAAGGAGGAGAGGAGAGGGGGGGGGGGGCCGAGAAGGAGGAATGGAGAGGGGGGGGGGGGTGCCGAGAAAGAGGACAGGAGAGGGGGCGGGCCGAGAAAGAGGACAGGAGAGGGGGCAGGCCGAGAAGGAGGAGAGTCCTGTTCAAGAAGGTGGAGGAGGAGAAGGAGGAGGAGGGAGAGGAGGACAGGAAGAGGAGGAGGAGTAGGAGGGAGAGGAGGAGAAGGAAAAGAAGTAGGAGGGAGAGGAGGGGGGGGGCGAGAAGGAGGAGAGTCCTGTCCAAGAAGGAAAGGAGGTGGAGGAGAAGGAGGAGGACAGGGAGAGGAAAAGGAGAGGAGGAAGAGGAGCAGAAGGAGTAGGAGGGAGGGGAGAGGAGGTGGAGAGGAGAGAAGAAGGAAGAGGAGAGGAGAAGGAGAGGAGGAGAAGAAGGAGAGGAGGAGGAAGAGAGGAGAGGGAGAGGAGGGAGGAGAAGGAGAGGAGGAGGAAGAGAGGAGGAGGAGAAGGAGAGGAGGAGAGGAGAGGAGAAGGAAGAGGAGAGGAGGAGGAGGAGAGAGGGAGAAGGAGGAGGAGAGGAGGAGGAGAATGAAGGGAGGAGAGGGAGAGGAGGAGGAGTAGGAAGAGAGGGAGGAGGAGAAGGGGGAGGAAGAGAGGAGGAGGAGGAGGAGGAAGAGAGAGAGAGAGGGAGAGGGAGAGGGAGAGAGGAGTAGGATGAGAAGGAAGAGAGGAGAGGGAAAGTAGGAGGAGAGGGAGAGGAGGAGTAGGAAGAGAGGTGGATGAGGAGAAGGAGAGGAGGAAAGGAAGAGAGAAGGAGGAAGAGAGGGAGAGGGAAAGTAGGAGAGGAGGATGAGGAGGAAGAGAGGAGAGGGGAGGAGGAGGAGAGGAGGAGGGAGGGAGAGAGGAGAGGGGAGAGGAGGATGAGGAGGAAGAGAGGAGAGGGAGAGGAGGAGGAGAGGAGGATGAGGAAGAGAGGAGGAGGAAGGAGAGAGGAGAGGGAGAGGAGGATGAGGAGGAAGAGAGGAGAGGGAGAGGAGGAGGAGAGGAGGATGAGGAAGAGAGGGAGGAGGAGGAGAGAGGAGAGGGAGAGGAGGATGAGGAGGAAGAGGGAGGGAGAGGGAAGAGAGAGGAGGAGGAGAGGAGGGTGAGGAAGAGAGGAGGAGGAGGAGAGAGGAGAGGGAGAGGAGGATGAGGAGGAAGAGAGGTGAGGGAGAGGGAGAGGAGGAGGAGAGGAGGGTGAGGAAGAGAGGTGGAGAGAGAGAGGAGAGGGAGAGGTGGATGAGGAGGAAGAGAGGAGAGGGAGGAGGAGGAGAGGAGGAAGAGAGGAGGATGAGGAAGAGAGGAGGAGGAGGAGAGAGAGAGGAGAGGGAGAGGAGGATGAGGAAGAGAGGATGAGGAAGAGAGGAGGAGGAGGGAGAGAGGAGAGGGAGAGGAGGATGAGGAGGAAGAGAGGAGAGGGAAAGGAGGAGGAGAGGAGGATGAGGAAGAGAGGAGGAGGAGGGAGAGAGGAGAGGAGAGGAGGATGAGGAGGAAGAGAGGAGAGGGAGAGGAGGAGGAGAGGAGGATGAGGAAGAGAGGATGAGGAAGAGAGGAGGAGGAGGGAGAGAGGAGAGGGAGAGAGGATGAGGAAGGAAGAGAGGAGAGGGAAGGAGGAGGAGAGGAGGAGGAGGAAGAGAGAAGGAGGAGGGAGAGAGGAGAGGGAGAGGAGGATGAGGAGGAAGAGAGGAGAGGGAGAGGAGGAGGGAGAGGAGGATGAGGAAGAGAGGAGGAGGAGGGAGAGAGGAGAGGGAGAGGAGGAGGAGGAGGAAGAGAGGAGAGGGAGAGGAGGAGGAGAGGAGGATGAGGAAGAGAGGAGGAGGAGGGAGAGAGGAGAGGGAGAGGAGGATGAGGAAGAGAGGAGGAGGAGGGAGAGAGGAGAGGGAGAGGAGGATGAGGAGGAAGAGAGGAGAGGGAGAGGAGGAGGAGAGGAGGATGAGGAAGAAGAGGAGGAGGAGGGAGAGAGAGAGAGGGAGAGGAGGATGAGGAAGGAGAGAGGAGGAGGGAGGAGGGAGAGGGAGAGGAGGAGGAGAGGAGGATGAGGAGGAAGAGAGGAGAGGGAAAGGAGGAGGAGAGGAGGATGAGGAGGAAGAGAGGAGAGGGAAAGGAGGGAGGAGATGAGGATGAGGAAGAGAGGTGGAGGAGGGAGGAGAGGGAGAGGAGGATGAGGAGGAAGAGAGGAGAGGGAGAGGAGGAGGAGAGGAGGAGGAGAGGAGGATGAGGAAGAGAGGAGGAGGAGGGAGAGAGGAGAGGGAGAGGAGGATGAGGAGGAAGAGAGGAGAGGGAGAGGAGGAGGAGAGGAGGATGAGGAAGAGAGGATGAGGAAGAGAGGAGGAGGAGGGGAAGGAGAGGAGAGGGAGAGGAGGATGAGGAGGAGAGAGGAGAGGGAGAGGAGGAAGAGAGAAGAGAGGAGGAGGAGGGGGAGAGAGGAGAGGGAAGAGGAGGATGAGGAGGGAGAGAGAGAGGGAGAGGAGGCTGAGGAAGAGAGGATGAGGAAGAGAGGAGAGAGGGAGAGGAGGAGAGGAGAGAGGAGAGGGAGAGGAGGAGGAGAAGAGGGCAGAGGCCGGGGAGGGGCTCGGGGCACATGTCGGGGCGCTGCTGCTGCTGCTGTTGGGTTCCTTTCCGGCGCCGGGGCTGGTAATTCTCCCACACACAGAGTGTAGTTTATCGGCTGGACACTAGAGGGAGCCTCTACATCATTTCACCACGAGCTGACGACATCACTAGGAGACGGTCCCCGGCTCTGTGGTCCCCAATAAAATGGCGGCGGCGGCAGCTCCGCGGCCTCTAGTGATCGGAGCGGCTGAAGGTGAATATCAGCCCAAACATGGCGGCGCTGAGTGCCCGGGGGACCCGGATCATACTGCCCCTACTGGGAGCCCGAGCCCTGCACAGAACCCAGGGAAACCCCGCAGCCAGAGTGGCCGTGGTGCGTATAGTGTGATCACTGACCGGGTGTCCCTATGCACTAAACACTAAAGATAGCAGAATAGTGAGTGCAGCTCTGGGCTATAATACAGGATGTAACTCAGGATCAGTACAGGATAAGTAATGTCATGTATGTACACAGTGACTGCACCAGCAGCAGAATAGTGAGTGCAGCTCTGGTGTATATTTACAGGATGTAACTCAGGATCAGTACAGGATAAGTAATGTCATGTATGTACACAGTGACTGCACCAGCAGCAGAATAGTGAGTGCAGCTCTGGGGTATAATACAGGATGTAACTCAGGATCAGTACAGGATAAGTAATGTCATGTATGTACGCAGTGACTGCACCAGCAGCAGAATAGTGAGTGCAGCTCTGGGGTATAATACAGGATGTAACTCAGGATCAGTACAGGATAAGTAATGTCATGTATGTACACAGTGACTGCACCAGCAGCAGAATAGTGAGTGCAGCTCTGGGGTATAATACATGATGTAACTCAGGATCAGTACAGGATAAGTAATATCATGTATGTACACAGTGACTGCACCAGCAGCAGAATAGTGAGTGCAGCTCTGGGGTATAATACATGATGTAACTCAGGATCAGTACAGGATAAGTAATGTCATGTATGTACGCAGTGACTGCACCAGCAGCAGAATAGTGAGTGCAGCTCTGGAGTATAATACAGGATGTAACTCAGGATCAGTACAGGATAAGTAATGTCATGTATGTACACAGTGACTGCACCAGCAGCAGAATAGTGAGTGCAGCTCTGGGGTATAATACAGGATGTAACTCAGGATCAGTACAGGATAAGTAATGTCATGTATGTACACAGTGACTGCACCAGCAGCAGAATAGTGAGTGCAGCTCTGGGCTATAATACAGAATGTAACTCAGGATCAGTACAGGATAAGTAATGTCATGTATGTACACAGTGACTGCACCAGCAGCAGTATAGTGAGTGCAGCTCTGGGGTATAATACAGGATGTAACTCAGGATCAGTACAGGATAAGTAATGTCATGTATGTACACAGTGACTGCACCAGCAGCAGAATAGTGAGTGCAGCTCTGGGGTATAATACAGGATGTAACTCAGGATCAGTACAGGATAAGTAATGTCATGTATGTACACAGTGACTGCACCAGCAGCAGAATAGTGAGTGCAGCTCTGGGCTATAATACAGAATGTAACTCAGGATCAGTACAGGATAAGTAATGTCATGTATGTACACAGTGACTGCACCAGCAGCAGAATAGTGAGTGCAGCTCTGGGATATAATACAGGATGTAACTCAGGATCAGTACAGGATAAGTAATGTCATGTATGTACAGTGACTGCACCAGCAGCAGAATAGTGAGTGCAGCTCTGGAGTATAATACAGGATGTAACTCAGGATCAGTACAGGATAAGTAATGTCATGTATGTACACAGTGACTGCACCAGCAGCAGAATAGTGAGTGCAGCTCTGGGGTATAATACAGGATGTAACTCAGGATCAGTACAGGATAAGTAATGTCATGTATGTACACAGTGACTGCACCAGCAGCAGAATAGTGAGTGCAGCTCTGGGGTATAATACAGGATGTAACTCAGGATCAGTACAGGATAAGTAATGTCATGTATGTACACAGTGACTGCACCAGCAGCAGAATAGTGAGTGCAGCTCTGGAGTATAATACAGGATGTAACTCAGGATCAGTACAGGATAAGTAATGTCATGTATGTACACAGTGACTGCACCAGCAGCAGAATAGTGAGTGCAGCTCTGGTGTATATTACAGGATGTAACTCAGGATCAGTACAGGATAAGTAATGTCATGTATGTACACAGTGACTGCACCAGCAGCAGAATAGTGAGTGCAGCTCTGGGGTATAATACAGGATGTAACTCAGGATCAGTACAGGATAAGTAATGTCATGTATGTACACAGTGACTGCACCAGCAGCAGAATAGTGAGTGCAGCTCTGGGGTATAATACAGGATGTAACTCAGGATCAGTACAGGATAAGTAATGTCATGTATGTACACAGTGACTGCACCAGCAGCAGAATAGTGAGTGCAGCTCTGGAGTATAATACAGGATGTAACTCAGGATCAGTACAGGATAAGTAATGTCATGTATGTACACAGTGACTGCACCAGCAGCAGAATAGTGAGTGCAGCTCTGGGGTATAATACAGGATGTAACTCAGGATCAGTACAGGATAAGTAATGTCATGTATGTACACAGTGACTGCACCAGCAGCAGAATAGTGAGTGCAGCTCTGGGGTATAATACAGGATGTAACTCAGGATCAGTACAGGATAAGTAATGTCATGTATGTACACAGTGACTGCACCAGCAGCAGAATAGTGAGTGCAGCTCTGGAGTATAATACAGGATGTAACTCAGGATCAGTACAGGATAAGTAATGTCATGTATGTACACAGTGACTGCACCAGCAGCAGAATAGTGAGTGCAGCTCTGGGGTATAATACAGGATGTAACTCAGGATCAGTACAGGATAAGTAATGTCATGTATGTACACAGTGACTGCACCAGCAGCAGAATAGTGAGTGCAGCTCTGGAGTATAATACAGGATGTAACTCAGGATCAGTACAGGATAAGTAATGTCATGTATGTACACAGTGACTGCACCAGCAGCAGAATAGTGAGTGCAGCTCTGGAGTATAATACAGGATGTAACTCAGGGTCAGTACAGGATAAGTAATGTCATGTATGTACACAGTGACTGCCCCAGCAGCAGAATAGTGAGTGCAGCTCTGGTGTATAATACAGGATGTAACTCAGGATCAGTACAGGATAAGTAATGTCATGTATGTACACAGTGACTGCACCAGCAGCAGAATAGTGAGTGCAGCTCTGGGGTATAATACAGGATGTAACTCAGGATCAGTACAGGATAAGTAATGTCATGTATGTACACAGTGACTGCACCAGCAGCAGAATAGTGAGTGCAGCTCTGGGGTATAATACAGGATGTAACTCAGGATCAGTACAGGATAAGTAATGTCATGTATGTACACAGTGACTGCACCAGCAGCAGAATAGTGAGTGCAGCTCTGGGGTATAATACAGGATGTAACTCAGGATCAGTACAGGATAAGTAATGTCATGTATGTACACAGTGACTGCACCAGCAGCAGAATAGTGAGTGCAGCTCTGGGGTATAATACAGGATGTAACTCAGGATCAGTACAGGATAAGTAATGTCATGTATGTACACAGTGACTGCACCAGCAGCAGAATAGTGAGTGCAGCTCTGGGGTATAATACAGGATGTAACTCAGGATCAGTACAGGATAAGTAATGTCATGTATGTACGCAGTGACTGCACCAGCAGCAGAATAGTGAGTGCAGCTCTGGGGTATAATACAGGATGTAACTCAGGATCAGTACAGGATAAGTAATGTCATGTATGTACACAGTGACTGCACCAGCAGCAGAATAGTGAGTGCAGCTCTGGGGTATAATACAGGATGTAACTCAGGATCAGTACAGGATAAGTAATGTCATGTATGTACACAGTGACTGCACCAGCAGCAGAATAGTGAGTGCAGCTCTGGGGTATAATACAGGATGTAACTCAGTACAGGATAAGTAATGTCATGTATGTACACAGTGATTGCACCAGCAGCAGAATAGTGAGTGCAGCTCTGGGGTATAATACAGGATGTAACTCAGGATCAGTACAGGATAAGTAATGTCATGTATGTACACAGTGACTGCACCAGCAGCAGAATAGTGAGTGCAGCTCTGGGGTATAATACAGGATGTAACTCAGGATCAGTACAGGTAAGTAATGTCATGTATGTGCACAGTGACTGCACCAGCAGCAGAATAGTGAGTGCAGCTCTGGGGTATAATACAGGATGTAACGCAGGATCAGTACAGGATAAGTAATGTCATGTATGTACACAGTGACTGCACCAGCAGCAGAATAGTGAGTGCAGCTCTGGAGTATAATACAGGATGTAACTCAGGATCAGTACAGGATAAGTAATGTCATGTATGTACACAGTGACTGCACCAGCAGAATAGTGAGTGCAGCTCTGGAGTATAATACAGGATGTAACTCAGGATCAGTACAGGATAAGTAATGTCATGTATGTACACAGTGACTGCACCAGCAGCAGAATAGTGAGTGCAGCTCTGGAGTATAATACAGGATGTAACTCAGGATCAGTACAGGATAAGTAATGTCATGTATGTATACAGTGACTGCACCAGCAGCAGAATAGTGAGTGCAGCTCTGGGGTATAATACAGGATGTAACTCAGGATCAGTACAGGATAAGTAATGTCATGTATGTACACAGTGACTACACCAGCAGCAGAATAGTGAGTGCAGCTCTGGGGTATAATACAGGATGTAACTCAGGATCAGTACAGGATAAGTAATGTCATGTATGTACACAGTGACTGCACCAGCAGCAGAATAGTGAGTGCAGCTCTGGGGTATAATACAGGATGTAACTCAGGATCAGTACAGGATAAGTAATGTCATGTATGTACACAGTGACTACACCAGCAGCAGAATAGTGAGTGCAGCTCTGGGGTATAATACAGGATGTAACTCAGGATCAGTACAGGATAAGTAATGTCATGTATGTACACAGTGACTGCACCAGCAGCAGAATAGTGAGTGCAGCTCTGGGGTATAATACAGCATGTAACTCAGGATCAGTACAGGTAAGTAATGTCATGTATGTGCACAGTGACTGCACCAGCAGCAGAATAGTGAGTGCAGCTCTGGGGTATAATACAGGATGTAACGCAGGATCAGTACAGGATAAGTAATGTCATGTATGTACACAGTGACTGCACCAGCAGCAGAATAGTGAGTGCAGCTCTGGAGTATAATACAGGATGTAACTCAGGATCAGTACAGGATAAGTAATGTCATGTATGTACACAGTGACTGCACCAGCAGAATAGTGAGTGCAGCTCTGGAGTATAATACAGGATGTAACTCAGGATCAGTACAGGATAAGTAATGTCATGTATGTACACAGTGACTGCACCAGCAGCAGAATAGTGAGTGCAGCTCTGGGGTATAATACAGGATGTAACTCAGGATCAGTACAGGATAAGTAACGTCATGTATGTACACAGTGACTGCACCAGCAGCAGAATAGTGAGTGCAGCTCTGGAGTATAATACAGGATGTAACTCAGGATCAGTACAGGATAAGTAATGTCATGTATGTACACAGTGACTGCACCAGCAGCAGAATAGTGAGTGCAGCTCTGGAGTATAATACAGGATGTAACTCAGGATCAGTACAGGATAAGTAACGTCATGTAAGTACACAGTGACTGCACCAGCAGCAGAATAGTGAGTGCAGCTCTGGGGTATAATACAGGATGTAACTCAGGATCAGTACAGGATAAGTAATGTCATGTATGTACACAGTGACTGCACCAGCAGCAGAATAGTGAGTGCAGCTCTGGGGTATAATACAGGATGTAACTCAGGATCAGTACAGGATAAGTAATGTCATGTATGTATACAGTGACTGCACCAGCAGCAGAATAGTGAGTGCAGCTCTGGGGTATAATACAGGATGTAACTCAGGATCAGTACAGGATAAGTAATGTCATGTATGTACACAGTGACTGCACCAGCAGCAGAATAGTGAGTGCAGCTCTGGGGTATAATACAGGATGTAACTCAGGATCAGTACAGGATAAGTAATGTCATGTATGTACACAGTGACTACACCAGCAGCAGAATAGTGAGTGCAGCTCTGGGGTATAATACAGGATGTAGCTCAGGATCAGTACAGGATAAGTAATGTCATGTATGTACACAGTGACTGCACCAGCAGCAGAATAGTGAGTGCAGCTCTGGGGTATAATACAGGATGTAACTCAGGATCAGTACAGGATAAGTAATGTCATGTATGTACACAGTGACTGCACCAGCAGCAGAATAGTGAGTGCAGCTCTGGGGTATAATACAGGATGTAACTCAGGATCAGTACAGGATAAGTAATGTCATGTATGTACACAGTGACTACACCAGCAGCAGAATAGTGAGTGCAGCTCTGGGGTATAATACAGGATGTAACTCAGGATCAGTACAGGATAAGTAATGTCATGTATGTACACAGTGACTGCACCAGCAGCAGAATAGTGAGTGCAGCTCTGGGGTATAATACAGGATGTAACTCAGGATCAGTACAGGATAAGTAATGTCATGTATGTACACAGTGACTGCACCAGCAGCAGAATAGTGAGTGCAGCTCTGGGGTATAATACAGGATGTAACTCAGGATCAGTACAGGATAAGTAATGTCATGTATGTACAGTGACTGCACCAGCAGCAGAATAGTGAGTGCAGCTCTGGGGTATAATACAGGATGTAACTCAGGATCAGTACAGGATAAGTAATGTCATGTATGTACACAGTGACTGCACCAGCAGCAGAATAGTGAGTGCAGCTCTGGAGTATAATACAGGATGTAACTCAGGATCAGTACAGGATAAGTAATGTCATGTATGTACACAGTGACTGCACCAGCAGCAGAATAGTGAGTGCAGCTCTGGGGTATAATACAGGATGTAACTCAGGATCAGTACAGGATAAGTAATGTCATGTATGTACACAGTGACTGCACCAGCAGCAGAATAGTGAGTGCAGCTCTGGGGTATAATACAGGATGTAACTCAGGATCAGTACAGGATAAGTAATGTCATGTATGTACGCAGTGACTGCACCAGCAGCAGAATAGTGAGTGCAGCTCTGGGGTATAATACAGGATGTAACTCAGGATCAGTACAGGATAAGTAATGTCATGTATGTACACAGTGACTGCACCAGCAGCAGAATAGTGAGGGCAGCTCTGGGGTATAATACAGGATGTAACTCAGGATCAGTACAGGATAAGTAATGTCATGTATGTACAGTGACTGCACCAGCAGCAGAATAGTGAGTGCAGCTCTGGGGTATAATACAGGATGTAACTCAGGATCAGTACAGGATAAGTAATGTCATGTATGTACACAGTGACTGCACCAGCAGCAGAATAGTGAGTGCAGCTCTGGGGTATAATACAGGATGTAACTCAGGATCAGTACAGGATAAGTAATGTCATGTATGTACACAGTGACTGCACCAGCAGAATAGTGAGTGCAGCTCTGGGGTATAATACAGGATGTAACTCAGGATCAGTACAGGATAAGTAATGTCATGTATGTACACAGTGACTGCACCAGCAGCAGAATAGTGAGTGCAGCTCTGGGGTATAATACAGGATGTAACTCAGGATCAGTACAGGATAAGTAATGTCATGTATGTACACAGTGACTGCACCAGCAGAATAGTGAGTGCAGCTCTGGGGTATAATACAGGATGTAACTCAGGATCAGTACAGGATAAGTAATGTCATGTATGTACACAGTGACTGCACCAGCAGCAGAATAGTGAGTGCAGCTCTGGGGTATAATACAGGATGTAACTCAGGATCAGTACAGGATAAGTAATGTCATGTATGTACACAGTGACTGCACCAGCAGCAGAATAGTGAGTGCAGCTCTGGAGTATAATACAGGATGTAACTCAGGATCAGTACAGGATAAGTAATGTCATGTATGTACACAGTGACTGCACCAGCAGAATAGTGAGTGCAGCTCTGGGGTATAATACAGGATGTAACTCAGGATCAGTACAGGATAAGTAATGTCATGTATGTACACAGTGACTGCACCAGCAGCAGAATAGTGAGTGCAGCTCTGGAGTATAATACAGCATGTAACTCAGGATCAGTACAGGATAAGTAATGTCATGTATGTACACAGTGACTGCACCAGCAGCAGAATAGTGAGTGCAGCTCTGGGGTATAATACAGGATGTAACTCAGGATCAGTACAGGATAAGTAATGTCATGTATGTACACAGTGACTGCACCAGCAGCAGAATAGTGAGTGCAGCTCTGGGGTATAATACAGGATGTAACTCAGGATCAGTACAGGATAAGTAATGTCATGTATGTACACAGTGACTGCACCAGCAGCAGAATAGTGAGTGCAGCTCTGGAGTATAATACAGGATGTAACTCAGGATCAGTACAGGATAAGTAATGTCATGTATGTACACAGTGACTGCACCAGCAGCAGAATAGTGAGTGCAGCTCTGGGGTATAATACAGGATGTAACTCAGGATCAGTACAGGATAAGTAATGTCATGTATGTACACAGTGACTGCACCAGCAGCAGAATAGTGAGTGCAGCTCTGGGGTATAATACAGGATGTAACTCAGGATCAGTACAGGATAAGTAATGTCATGTATGCACACAGTGACTGCACCAGCAGCAGAATAGTGAGTGCAGCTCTGGGGTATAATACAGGATGTAACTCAGGATCAGTACAGGATAAGTAATGTCATGTATGTACACAGTGACTGCACCAGCAGCAGAATAGTGAGTGCAGCTCTGGGGTATAATACAGGATGTAACTCAGGATCAGTACAGGTAAGTAATGTCATGTATGTACACAGTGACTGCACCAGCAGCAGAATAGTGAGTGCAGCTCTGGGGTATAATACAGGATGTAACTCAGGATCAGTACAGGATAAGTAATGTCATGTATGTACACAGTGACTGCACCAGCAGCAGAATAGTGAGTGCAGCTCTGGGGTATAATACAGGATGTAACTCAGGATCAGTACAGGATAAGTAATGTCATGTATGTACACAGTGACTGCACCAGCAGCAGAATAGAGAGTGCAGCTCTGGAGTATAATACAGGATGTAACTCAGGATCAGTACAGGATAAGTAATGTCATGTATGTACACAGTGACTGCACCAGCAGCAGAATAGTGAGTGCAGCTCTGGAGTATAATACAGGATGTAACTCAGGATCGGTACAGGATAAGTAATGTCATGTATGTACACAGTGACTGCACCAGCAGCAGAATAGTGAGTGCAGCTCTGGGGTATAATACAGGATGTGACTCAGGATCAGTACAGGATAAGTAATGTCATGTATGTACACAGTGACTGCACCAGCAGCAGAATAGTGAGTGCAGCTCTGGAGTATAATACAGGATGTAACTCAGGATCAGTACAGGATAAGTAATGTCATGTATGTACACAGTGACAGCACCAGCAGCAGAATAGTGAGTGCAGCTCTGGATATAATACAGGATGTAACTCAGGATCAGTACAGGATAAGTAATGTCATGTATGTACACAGTGACTGCACCAGCAGCAGAATAGTGAGTGCAGCTCTGGGGTATAATACAGGATGTAACTCAGGATCAGTACAGGATAAGTAATGTCATGTATGTACAGTGACTGCACCAGCAGCAGAATAGTGAGTGCAGCTCTGGGGTATAATACAGGATCAGTACAGGATAAGTAATGTCATGTATGTACACAGTGACTGCACCAGCAGCAGAATAGTGAGTGCAGCTCTGGGGTATAATACAGGATGTAACTCAGGATCAGTACAGGAGTAGTAATGTCATGTATGTACACAGTGACCGCACCAGCAGCAGAATAGTGAGTGCAGCTCTGGAGTATAATACAGGATGCAACTCAGGATCAGTACAGGATACGTAATGTCATGTATGTACACAGTGACTGCACCAGCAGCAGAATAGTGAGTGCAGCTCTGGAGTATAATACAGGATGTAACTCAGGATCAGTACAGGATAAGTAATGTCATGTATGTACACAGTGACAGCACCAGCAGCAGAATAGTGAGTGCAGCTCTGGATATAATACAGGATGTAACTCAGGATCAGTACAGGATAAGTAATGTCATGTATGTACACAGTGACTGCACCAGCAGCAGAATAGTGAGTGCAGCTCCGGGGTATAATACAGGATGTAACTAAGGATCAGTACAGGATAAGTAATGTCATGTATGTACACAGTGACTGCACCAGCAGCAGAATAGTGAGTGCAGCTCTTGAGTATAATACAGGATGTAACTCAGGATCAGTACAGGATAAGTAATGTCATGTATGTACACAGTGACTGCACCAGCAGCAGAATAGTGAGTGCAGCTCTGGGGTATAATACAGGATGTAACTCAGGATCAGTACAGGATAAGTAATGTCATGTATGTACAGTGACTGCACCAGCAGCAGAATAGTGAGTGCAGCTCTGGGGTATAATACAGGATGTAACTCAGGATCAGTACAGGATAAGGAATGTCATGTATGTACACAGTGACTGCACCAGCAGCAGAATAGTGAGTGCAGCTCTGGGGTATAATACAGGATGTAACTCAGGATCAGTACAGGATAAGTAATGTCATGTATGTACACAGTGACTGCAGCAGCAGCAGAATAGTGAGTGCAGCTCTGGGGTATAATACAGGATGTAACTCAGGATCAGTACAGGATAAGTAATGTCATGTATGTACACAGTGACTGCACCAGCAGCAGAATAGTGAGTGCAGCTCTGGGGTATAATACAGGATGTAACTCAGGATCAGTACAGGATAAGTAATGTCATGTATGTACACAGTGACTGCACCAGCAGCAGAATAGTGAGTGCAGCTCTGGAGTATAATACAGGATGTAACTCAGGATCAGTACAGGATAAGTAATGTCATGTATGTACACAGTGACTGCACCAGCAGCAGAATAGTGAGTGCAGCTCTGGGGTATAATACAGGATGTAACTCAGGATCAGTACAGGATAAGTAATGTCATGTATGTACACAGTGACTGCACCAGCAGCAGAATAGTGAGTGCAGCTCTGGAGTATAATACAGGATGTAACTCAGGGTCAGTACAGGATAAGTAATGTCATGTATGTACACAGTGACCGCACCAGCAGCAGAATAGTGAGTGCAGCTCTGGAGTATAATACAGGACGTAACTCAGGATCAGTACAGGATAAGTAATGTCATGTATGTACACAGTGACTGCACCAGCAGCAGAATAGTGAGTGCAGCTCTGGGGTATAATACAGGATGTAACTCAGGATCAGTACAGGATAAGTGTCATGTATGTACAGTGACTGCACCAGCAGCAGAATAGTGAGTGCAGCTCTGGTGTATAATGCAGGATGTAACTCAGGATCAGTACAGGTAAGTAATGTCATGTATGTACACAGTGACTGCACCAGCAGCAGAATAGTGAGTGCAGCTCTGGGGTATAATACAGCATGTAACTCAGGATCAGTACAGGATAAGTAATGTCATGTATGTACACAGTGACTGCACCAGCAGCAGAATAGTGAGTGCAGCTCTGGGGTATAATACAGGATGTAACTCAGGATCAGTACAGGATAAGTAATGTCATGTATGTACACAGTGACTGCACCAGCAGCAGAATAGTGAGAGCAGCTCTGGAGTATAATACAGGATGTAACTCAGGATCAGTACAGGATAAGTAATGTCATGTATGTACACAGTGACTGCACCAGCAGCAGAATAGTGAGTGCAGCTCTGAAGTATAATACAGGATGTAACTCAGGATCAGTACAGGATAAGTAATGTCATATATGTACACAGTGACTGCACCAGCAGCAGAATAGTGAGTGCAGCTCTGGTGTATAATACAGGATGTAACTCAGGATCAGTACAGGATAAGTAATGTCATGTATGTACACAGTGACTGCACCAGCAGCAGAATAGTGAGTGCAGCTCTGGGGTATAATACTGGATGTAACTCAGGGTCAGTACAGGATAAGTAATGTCATGTATGTACACAGTGACTGCACCAGCAGCAGAATAGTGAGTGCAGCTCTGGGGTATAATACAGGATGTAACTCAGGATCAGTACAGGATAAGTAATGTCATGTATGTACACAGTGACTGCACCAGCAGCAGAATAGTGAGTGCAGCTCTGGGGTATAATACAGGATGTAACTCAGGATCAGTACAGGATAAGTAATGTCATGTATGTACACAGTGACTGCACCAGCAGCAGAATAGTGAGTGCAGCTCTGGGGTATAATACAGGATGTAACTCAGGATCAGTACAGGATAAGTAATGTCATGTATGTACACATTGACTGCACCAGCAGCAGAATAGTGAGTGCAGCTCTGGGGTATAATACATGATGTAACTCAGGATCAGTACAGGATAAGTAATGTCATGTATGTACACAGTGACTGCACCAGCAGCAGAATAGTGAGTGCAGCTCTGGGGTATAATACAGGATGTAACTCAGGATCAGTACAGGATAAGTAATGTCATGTATGTACACAGTGACTGCACCAGCAGCAGAATAGTGAGTGCAGCTCTGGGTATAATGCAGGATGTAACTCAGGATCAGTACAGGATAAGTAATGTCATGTATGTACACAGTGACTGCACCAGCAGCAGAATAGTGAGTGCAGCTCTGGAGTATAATACAGGATGTAACTCAGGATCAGTACAGGATAAGTAATGTCATGTGTGTACACAGTGACTGCACCAGCAGCAGAATAGTGAGTGCAGCTCTGGAGTATAATACAGGATGTAACTCAGGATCAGTACAGGATAAGTAATGTCATGTATGTACACAGTGACTGCACCAGCAGCAGAATAGCGAGTGCAGCTCTGGGGTATAATACAGGATGTAACTCAGGATCAGTACAGGTAAGTAATGTCATGTATGTACACAGTGACTGCACCAGCAGCAGAATAGTGAGTGCAGCTCTGGAGTATAATACAGGATGTAACTCAGGATCAGTACAGGATAAGTAATGTCATGTATGTACACAGTGACTGCACCAGCAGCAGAATAGTGAGTGCAGCTCCGGGGTATAATACAGGATGTAACTCAGGATCAGTACAGGATAAGTAATGTCATGTATGTACACAGTGACTGCACCAGCAGCAGAATAGTGAGTGCAGCTCTGGCGTATAATACAGGATGTAACTCAGGATCAGTACAGGATAAGTAATGTCATGTATGTACACAGTGACTGCACCAGCAGCAGATAGTGAGTGCAGCTCTGGGGTATAATACAGGATGTAACTCAGGATCAGTACAGGATAAGTAATGTCATGTATGTACACAGTGACTGCACCAGCAGCAGAATAGTGAGTGCAGCTCTGGAGTATAATACAGGATGTAACTCAGGATCAGTACAGGATAAGTAATGTCATGTATGTACATAGTGACTGCACCAGCAGCAGAATAGTGAGTGCAGCTCTGGAGTATAATACAGGATATAACTCAGGATCAGTACAGGATAAGTAATGTCATGTATGTACACAGTGACTGCACCAGCAGCAGAATAGTGAGTGCAGCTCTGGGGTATAATACAGGATGTAACTCAGGATCAGTACAGGATAAGTAATGTCATGTATGTACACAGTGACTGCACCAGCAGCAGAATAGTGAGTGCAGCTCTGGGGTATAATACAGGATGTAACTCAGGATCAGTACAGGATAAGTAATGTCATGTATGTACACAGTGACTGCACCAGCAGCAGAATAGTGAGTGCAGCTCTGGGGTATAATACAGGATGTAACTCAGGATCAGTACAGGATAAGTAATGTCATGTATGTACACAGTGACTGCACCAGCAGCAGAATAGTGAGTGCAGCTCTGGGGTATAATACAGGATCAGTACAGGATAAGTAATGTCATGTATGTACAGTGACTGCACCAGCAGCAGAATAGTGAGTGCAGCTCTGGGCTATAATACAGAATGCAACTCAGGATCAGTACAGGATAAGTAATGTCATGTATGTACACAGTGACTACACCAGGAGCAGAATAGTGAGTGCAGCTCTGGGGTATAATACAGGATGTAACTCAGGATCAGTACAGGATAAGTAATGTCATGTATGTACACAGTGACTGCACCAGCAGCAGAATAGTGAGTGCAGCTCTGGATATAATACAGGATGTAACTCAGGATCAGTACAGGATAAGTAATGTCATGTATGTACACAGTGACTGCACCAGCAGCAGAATAGTGAGTGCAGCTCTGGAGTATAATGCAGGATGTAACTCAGGATCAGTACAGGATAAGTAATGTCATGTATGTACACAGTGACTGCACCAGCAGCAGAATAGTGAGTGCAGCTCTGGAGTATAATACAGGATGTAACTCAGGATCAGTACAGGATAAGTAATGTCATGTATGTACACAGTGACTGCACCAGCAGCAGAATAGTGAGTGCAGCTCTGGGGTATAATACAGGATGTAACTCAGGATCAGTACAGGATAAGTAATGTCATGTGTGTACACAGTGACTGCACCAGCAGCAGAATAGTGAGTGCAGCTCTGGGGTATAATACAGGATGTAACTCAGGATTAGTACAGGATAAGTAATGTCATGTATGTACACAGTGACTGCACCAGCAGCAGAATAGTGAGTGCAGCTCTGGTGTATAATACAGGATATAACTCAGGATCAGTACAGGATAAGTAATGTCATGTATGTACACAGTGACTGCACCAGCAGCAGAATAGTGAGTGCAGCTCTGGGGTATAATACAGGATGTAACTCAGGATCAGTACAGGATAAGTAATGTCATGTATGTACACAGTGACTGCACCACCAGCAGAATAGTGAGTGCAGCTCTGGTGTATAATACAGGATGTAACTCAGGATCAGTACAGGATAAGTAATGTCATGTATGTACACAGTGACTGCACCAGCAGCAGAATCGTGAGTGCAGCTCTGGGGTATAATACAGGATGTAACTCAGGATCAGTACAGGATAAGTAATGTCATGTATGTACACAGTGACTGCACCAGCAGCAGAATAGTGAGTGCAGCTCTGGGGTATAATACAGGATGTAACTCAGGATCAGTACAGGATAAGTAATGTCATGTATGTACACAGTGACTGCACCAGCAGCAGAATAGTGAGTGCAGCTCTGGGGTATAATACAGGATGTGACTTAGGATCAGTACAGGATAAGTAATGTCATGTATGTACACAGTGACTGCACCAGCAGCAGAATAGTGAGTGCAGCTCTGGGGTATAATACAGGATGTGACTTAGGATCAGTACAGGATAAGTAATGTCATGTATGTACACAGTGACTGCACCAGCAGCAGAATAGTGAGTGCAGCTCTGGGGTATAATACAGGATGTAACTCAGGATCAGTACAGGATAAGTAATGTCATGTATGTACACAGTGACTGCACCAGCAGCAGAATAGTGAGTGCAGCTCTGGGGTATAATACAGGATGTGACTCAGGATCAGTACAGGATAAGTAATGTCATGTATGTACACAGTGACTGCACCAGCAGCAGAATAGTGAGTGCAGCTCTGGGGTATAATACAGGATGTAACTCAGGATCAGTACAGGATAAGTAATGTCATGTATGTACACAGTGACTACACCAGCAGCAGAATAGTGAGTGCAGCTCTGGGGTATAATACAGGATGTAACTCAGGATCAGTACAGGATAAGTAATGTCATGTATGTACACAGTGACTGCACCAGCAGCAGAATAGTGAGTGCAGCTCTGGGGTATAATACAGGATGTGACTTAGGATCAGTACAGGATAAGTAATGTCATGTATGTACACAGTGACTGCACCAGCAGCAGAATAGTGAGTGCAGCTCTGGGGTATAATACAGGATGTAACTCAGGATCAGTACAGGATAAGTAATGTCATGTATGTACAGTGACTGCACCAGCAGCAGAATAGTGAGTGCAGCTCTGGGGTATAATACAGGATGTAACTCAGGATCAGTACAGGATAAGTAATGTCATGTATGTACACAGTGACTGCACCAGCAGCAGAATAGTGAGTGCAGCTCTGGGGTATAATACAGGATGTAACTCAGGATCAGTACAGGATAAGTAATGTCATGTATGTACACAGTGACTGCACCAGCAGCAGAATAGTGAGTGCAGCTCTGGGGTATAATACAGGATGTGACTCAGGATTAGTACAGGATAAGTAATGTCATGTATGTACACAGTGACTGCACCAGCAGCAGAATAGTGAGTGCAGCTCTGGGGTATAATACAGGATGTAACTCAGGATCAGTACAGGATAAGTTATGTCATGTATGTACACAGTGACTGCACCAGCAGCAGAATAGTGAGTGCAGCTCTGGGGTATAATACAGGATGTAACTCAGGATCAGTACAGGATAAGTAATGTCATGTATGTACACAGTGACTGCACCAGCAGCAGAATAGTGAGTGCAGCTCTGGAGTATAATACAGGATGTAACTCAGGATCAGTACAGGATAAGTAATGTCATGTATGTACACAGTGACTGCACCAGCAGCAGAATATTGAGTGCAGCTCTGGGGTATAATACAGGATGTAACTCAGGATCAGTACAGGATAAGTAATGTCATGTATGTACACAGTGACTGCACCAGCAGCAGAATAGTGAGTGCAGCTCTGGGGTATACTACAGGATCAGTACAGGATAAGTAATGTCATGTATGTACAGTGACTGCACCAGCAGCAGAATAGTGAGTGCAGCTCTGGGGTATAATACAGGATGTAACTCAGGATCAGTACAGGATAAGTAATGTCATGTATGTACACAGTGACTGCACCAGCAGCAGAATAGTGAGTGCAGCTCTGGAGTATAATACAGGATGTAACTCAGGATCAGTACAGGATAAGTAATGTCATGTATGTACACAGTGACTGCACCAGCAGCAGTATAGTGAGTGCAGCTCTGGGTGTGTTGATGCTTCTGTTTTGGTTGCAGGTTCTCTCTGGTTGTGGTGTTTATGATGGAACAGAAATACATGAAGCGTCGGCGTAAGTCTCGTTATTCTGCTTTTTTACTTAACAGGAAAACTTTGTTCTCCCTCCGTGTCCCCTCTGTGGCTCGCTGGCGCTCTCCCCCCCCCCCCCCCTCCGTGTCCCCTCTGTGGCTCGCTGGCGCTCCCCTCCGTGTCCCCTCTGTGGCTCGCTGGCGCTCTCCCCCCCCCCCCCTCCGTGTCTCCTCTGTGGCTTGCTGGTGCTCTTCCCCCCTCCCTCCGTGTCCCCTCTGTGGCTCGCTGGCGCTCTCCCCCCTCCCTCCGTGTCCCCTTTGTGGCTCGCTGGCGCCCCCCCCCCTCCGTGTCTCCTCTGTGGCTCGCTGGCGCTCTCCCCCCCCCCCTCCGTGTCCCCTCTGTGGCTCGCTGGCGCTCTCTCCCCCCCCCCCCTCCGTGTCCCCTCTGTGGCTCGCTGGCGCTCTATCCCCCCCTCCCTCCGTGTCCCCTCTGTGGCTCGCTGGCGCTCTTCAAACCCCCCCCCCTCCGTGTCCCCTCTGTGGCTAGCTGGTGCTCTCCCCCCCCCTCCGTGTCCCCTCTGTGGCTCGCTGGCGCTCTCCCCCTGCGTCCCCTTTGTAGCTCACCGGTACTTCCCCCCCGCGCCCCATCTGTAGCTCGCCAGCGCTACAACACCCCCCCCAATACCCTCTGTACCTCGCCAGCTCCGCCTAGCTCACCAGGCCTTGCTCGTCCTCCTTATGTCTCTCTGGTTGTTGCAGGATCCTGGTTCACCTGAGTCGCGCTGGAGCGCAGGTGAAGATGTTTGCCCCGGACATCCCACAGATGCACGTCATTGACCATAGTAAAGGGGAGCCGGTCTCAGAGAGCAGGTAATGAGCCGCCGTCTCTTCTACCACTCATGTGCTGCCCCGTGCTGGCCACAGAATTATCACCCTCTTCAGGAACATGCCGAGGTGTTGTATGGAGGTTATACATACACAAGGAGGCCACACACGCTACTGAGCCTCATCAGGAGAATGCCGAGGTGTTGTAGGGAGGTCATACAGGCACGTGGAGGCCACACACACAATACTGAGCCTCATGAGGAGCATGCCGAGGTGTTGTATGGAGGTTATACATACACAAGGATGCCACACACGCTATTGAGCCTTATCAGGAGAATGCCGAGGTGTTGTATGGAGGTTATACATACACAAGGAGGCCACACACGCTACTGAGCCTCATCAGGAGAATGCCGAGGTGTTGTAGGGAGGTCATACAGGCACATGGAGGCCACACACAATACTGAGCCTCATCAGGAGCATGCCGAGGTGTTGTAGGGAGGTCATACAGGCACGTGGAGGCCTCACACACTACTGAGCCTCATCAGAAGCATGTCCAGGTGTTGTAGGGAGGTCATACAGGCATGTGGAGGCCACACACAATACTGAGCCTCATCAGGAGCATGCTCAGGTGTTGTAGGGAGGTCATACAGGCATGTGGAGGCCACACACAATACTGAGCCTCATCAGGAGCATGCCAAGGCGTTGTAGGGAGGTCATACAGGCAAGTGCAGGCCACACACACTACTGAGCCTCATCAGGAGCATGCCGAGGTGTTGTAGGGAGGTCATACAGGCACGTGGAGCCCACACACACTACTGAGCCTCATCAGGAGAATGCCGAGTTGTTGTAGGGAGGTCATACAGGCACATGGAGGCCACACACAATACTGAGCCTCATCAGGAGCATGCCGAGGTGTTGTAGGGAGGTCATACAGGCACGTGGAGGTTATACACACTACTGAGCCTCATCAGGAGAATGCCTAGGCGTTGTAGGGAGGTCATACAGGCACGTGGAGGCCACACACACTACTGAGCCTCATCAGGAGCATGCTGAGGTGTTGTAGGGAGGTCATACAGGCACATGGAGGCCACACACAATACTGAGCCTCATCAGGAGCATGCCGAGGTGTTGTAGGGAGGTCATACAGGCACGTGGAGGTCATACTCAATACTGAGCCTCATCAGGAGGATGCCGAGGTGTTGTATGGAGGTTATACATACACAAGGAGGCCACACACAATACTGAGCCTCATCAGGAGCATGCCCAGGCGTTGTAGGGAGGTCATACAGGCACGTGGAGGCCACACACAATACTGAGCCTCATCAGGAGCATGCCGAGGTGTTGTAGGGAGGTCATACAGGCACGTGGAGGCCACACACAATACTGAGCCTCATCAGGAGCATGCCAAGGCGTTGTAGGGAGGTCATACAGGCACGTGGAGGCCACACACACTACTGAGCCTCATCAGGAGCATGCCGAGGTGTTGTAGGGAGGTCACACAGGCAGGAGGTCACACACAATACTGAGCCTCATCAGGAGCATGCCAAGGCGTTGTAGGGAGGTCATACAGGCAAGTGGAGGCCACACACACTACTGAGCCTCATCAGGAGCATGCCGAGGTGTTGTAGGGAGGTCTTACAGGCACGTGGAGCCCACACACACTACTGAGCCTCATCAGGAGAATGCCGAGGTGTTGTAGGGAGGTCATACAGGCACATGGAGGCCACACACAATACTGAGCCTCATCAGGAGCATGCCGAGGTGTTGTAGGGAGGTCATACAGGCACGTGGAGGCCTCACACACTACTGAGCCTCATCAGAAGCATGCCTAGGCGTTGTAGGGAGGTCATACAGGCACGTGGAGGCCACACACACTACTGAGCCTCATCAGGAGCATGCCGAGGAGTTGTAGGGAGGTCATACAGGCACATGGAGGCCACACACAATACTGAGCCTCATCAGGAGCATGCCGAGGTGTTGTAGGGAGGTCATACAGGCACGTGGAGGTCATACTCAATACTGAGCCTCATCAGGAGGATGTCGAGGTGTTGTATAGAGGTTATACATACACAAGGAGGCCACACACAATACTGAGCCTCATCAGAAGCATGCCCAGGCGTTGTAGGGAGGTCATACAGGCACGTGGAGGCCACACACAATACTGAGCCTCATCAGGAGCATGCCGAGGTGTTGTAGGGAGGTCATACAGGCACGTGGAGGTCACACACAATACTGAACCTCAGCAGGAGCATGCCAAGGTGTTGTAGGGAGGTCATACAGGCACGTGGAGGTTATACACAATACTGAGCTTTATCAGGAGCATGCCGAGGCGTTGTAGGGAGGTCATACAGGCACGTGGAGGCCACACACACTACTGAGCCTCATCAGGAGCATGCCGAGGTGTTGTAGGGAGGTCATACAGGCACGTGGAGGTCACACACAATACTGGTCCTCATCAGGAGCATGCCGAGGAGTTGTAGGGAGGTCATACAGGCACATGGAGGCCACACACAATACTGAGCCTCATCAGGAGCATGCCGAGGTGTTGTAGGGAGGTCATACAGGCACATGGAGGTCACACACACTACTGAGCCTCATCAGGAGCATGCCGAGGTGTTGTATGGAGGTTATACGGGTACATGGAGGCCACACACAATACTGATCCTCATCAGGAGCATGCCGAGGTGTTGTATGGAGGTCATACAGGTACATGGAGGTCACACACAATACTGAGCCTCATCAGGAGCATGCTGAGGTATTGTAGGGAGGTCATACAGGCACGTGGAGGCCACACACAGTACTGAGCCTCATCAGGAGCTGCCGAGGTGTTGTAGGGAGATAATACAGGCACGTGGAGGCCCAACACACTACTGAGCCTCATCAGGAACATGCCGAGGTGTTGTAGGGAGGTCATACAGGCACATGGAGGTCACACACAATACTGATCCTCATCAGGAGCATGCCCAGGTGTTGTAGGGAGGTCATACAGGCACGTGGAGGCCACACACAATACTGAGCCTCATCAGGAGCATGCCGAGGTGTTGTAGGGAGGTCATACAGGCACGTGGAGGCCACACACAATACTGAGCCTCACCAGGAGCATGCCGAGGTGTTGTAGGGAGGTCATACAGGCACATGGAGGCCACACACACTACTGATCCTCATCAGGAGCATGCCCAGGTGTTGTAGGGAGGACATACAGGCACGTGGAGGCCACACACAATACTGATCCTCATCAGGAGCATGCCGAGGTGTTGTAGGGAGGTCATACAGGCACGTTGAGGCCACACACAATACTGATCCTCATCAGGAGCATGCCCAGGTGTTGTAGGGAGGTCATACAGGCACGTGGAGGCCACACACAATACTGATCCTCATCAGGAGCATGCCGAGGTGTTGTAGGGAGGTCATACAGGCACGTGGAGGCCACACACAATACTGAGCCTCATCAGGAGCATGCCGAGGTGTTGTAGGGAGGTCATACAGGCACATGGAGGCCCCACACAATACTGATCCTCATCAGGAGCATGCCGAGGTGTTGTAGGGAGGTCATACAGGCACATGGAGGCCCCACACAATACTGAGCCTCATCAGGAACATGGCGAGGTGTAGGGAGGTCATACAGGCACGTGGAGGTCACACACATTACTGAGCCTCATCAGGAGCATGCCGAGGTGTTGTAGGGAGGTCATACAGGCACATGGAGGCCACACACAATACTGAGCCTCATCAGGAACATGGCGAGGTGTAGGGAGGTCATACAGGCACGTGGAGGTCACACACATTACTGAGCCTCATCAGGAGCATGCCGAGGTGTTGTAGGGAGGTCATACAGGCACATGGAGGCCACACACAATACTGAGCCTCATCAGGAGCATGCCGAGGTGTTGTAGGGAGGTCATACAGGCACATGGAGGCCACACACAATACTGAGCCTCAGCAGGACTATGCCCATATGACGTGGGTTAAGGTCAGGATAGTTTAGGGCCAATCAAGCACAGCGAGTCAACAAAGTGTTTCCCCCGCACCACGACGGCACCAACCAGAGAGAGGGATCCGCCCCCAGGGACAGGAAACCTGAGTATAAAAAACACGCCCTTCCTTGTCCTGCCTCAGTGGTTTCTTGTCCCTGGCGGGAACCTGACTGTGTGGAGGTTACCATCTGGTACCTGTCAGGCGGCAGGTACTAGAGTTTGAATACAGCCAGTGAGCTGGAGGTTGTCCAGATCTGGAGCGATCCAAAGCAGCACAGGCGAGGTGCTGCGGGTCCTGGCAAAGTGTCAGCAATGATAGTTGCCATAGTGTGTGTCCTAGCCCCAGAAACAGCATGATGTGGGGACTAGAGTGCGCCTGTTCTGGGTTCCTGCTGCTCGCGGCTGACCCCGGAGTGGGAGCAGGTATGCAGGGAGACGGGTCCGGCGTCTCTAGAAGCAGATGTCGGAGTTACATGGTGTGACTCCTCCTCTCCAGACACACCTCACATGGTGAATGGCGCTACCAGGATGGGACTTCTACAGAACACGCATCCCCGCAGACCCGGCAGAACCTCTGTACCTATATGAGAGTTCTGGGTGGTACTTTTCTTCTATTACACTCATGATATGTATTCTGGTTACCTATGGAAAAGCTAGCAGCCATCCTAAGCTAAACGTGCTGGCTCTTGTCACAAGGCTGCAGATCTGCGGGGCTCAGAATGTAATCCTGGTCAGGAGCTCATTATCTAGCGACTTGCAGGTTAGCCTCTCCTCCCGGTGTGGAGAGATGTGCAGGACGGAGACCCCTGACAGAGCACATGGTAAGTCCTCAGTTATCTTGGAAGGGCTGATGAACCACAAGCATGGCCTGGACCAGAAGTGAGTTCCCATCAACATTGATCATTCGGAAACTCAGGATTACAAGATGTAGTAAAGCGCTTGTTATATGGGCTATGCCAGCAAACGTGTTTTTAAACAACTCGGGGTTTGGCATATTGCAGTTTGGTAACTTAATTCTCCAGCCTTGTACATCTACATACAATGGGATAGAAAAGGTTTATTCATATAACACATTGACATATGACTATGTATTCGCTGAGAGAGTGGACTTTGAATGTCCGTGCACTGAAAGATGGGAATCCTCGCTAAAGGCAGCCTCACCCCCCCCCCCCCCCAACCTCAGACCTGGAGGGGGAGCAAGGGATGATGAATAGGGGTAGGATATGCTCCTTGCATTGGGGTGGGATATGCTCCTTGCATTGGGGTAGGATATGCTCCTTGCATTGGGGTAGGATATGCTCCTTGCATTGGGGTAGGATATGCTCCTTGCATTGGGGTGGGATATGCTCCTTGCATTGGGGTAGGATATGCTCCTTGCATTGGGGTAGGATATGCTCCTTGCATTGGGGTAGGATATGCTCCTTGCATTGGGGTAGGATATGCTCCTTGCATTGGGGTAGGATATGCTCCTTGCATTGGGGTAGGATATGCTCCTTGCATTGGGGTAGGATATGCTCCTTGCATTGGGGAAGGATATGCTCCTTGCATTGGGGAAGGATATGCTCCTTGCATTGGGGTGGGATATGCTCCTTGCATTGGGGTGGGATATGCTCCTTGCATTGGGGTGGGATATGCTCCTTGCATTGGGGTGGGATATGCTCCTTGCATTGGGGAAGGATATGCTCCTTGCATTGCGGTAGGATATGCTCCTTGCATTGCGGAAGGATATGCTCCTTGCATTGGGGTAGGATATGCTCCTTGCATTGGGGTAGGATATGCTCCTTGCATTGGGGAAGGATATGCTCCTTGCATTGGGGAAGGATATGCTCCTTGCATTGGGGAAGGATATGCTCCTTGCATTGGGGTAGGATATGCTCCTTGCATTGGGGAAGGATATGCTCCTTGCATTGGGGTAGGATATGCTCCTTGCATTGGGGGAGGATATGCTCCTTGCATTGGGGAAGGATATGCTCCTTGCATTGGGGAAGGATATGCTCCTTGCATTGGGGTAGGATATGCTCCTTGCATTGGGGAAGGATATGCTCCTTGCATTGGGGTAGGATATGCTCCTTGCATTGGGGTAGGATATGCTCCTTGCATTGGGGTAGGATATGCTCCTTGCATTGGGGTAGGATATGCTCCTTGCATTGGGGTAGGATATGCTCCTTGCATTGGGGTAGGATATGCTCCTTGCATTGGGGTAGGATATGCTCCTTGCATTGGGGTGGGATATGCTCCTTGCATTGGGGTGGGATATGCTCCTTGCATTGGGGTGGGATATGCTCCTTGCATTGGGGTAGGATATGCTCCTTGCATTGGGGTAGGATATGCTCCTTGCATTGGGGTGGGATATGCTCCTTGCATTGGGGTGGGATATGCTCCTTGCATTGGGGTGGGATATGCTCCTTGCATTGGGGTGGGATATGCTCCTTGCATTGGGGTAGGATATGCTCCTTGCATTGCGGTGGGATATGCTCCTTGCATTGCGGTGGGATATGCTCCTTGCATTGGGGTGGGATATGCTCCTTGCATTGGGGAAGGATATGCTCCTTGCATTGGGGTGGGATATGCTCCTTGCATTGCAGACTCCCACTATCCATGTGTCCCCAGACTTGGGGAGCTCTTCCCATGGGATATGATCCCCTGATGGTTGTCTGCTATAAGTATAAGCCCAGCAGTCGGTGTCTCCTCTCATGTCCTGACGGACTGTATCAGCGCATCCCTCAGTCCTGGCAGAACCTCAGAGTCCAGGAGCACCAAACCTCAGTACTGGTCCGGTCACAGCAGGCAGATGTACTGGACTGCACTCCAAGCTCAGAAACGGATGGGAGCTTTATCTACCCAAGTGCAACGTGTCAGACTCGCTTCAGGATCCAACACTCCACATGTGTGGACAGCAATAAGCCAGGTACAAGCACATTGCACTAATCTGCCATTAATAACATGTAGTGTAATACATCCATCTGTGTATGAAATACATTCATGAGAAATAACCATCATCTACTCTCTGACGCAGAGCTCCAGGGGAGATAGCAGTATAGTTACTGTGATATTCCTATGTGTGCACCAGTCCCTATGACGTCAGGAGCCGTTCACCTGTCAGATACCCACATAACACTAAACCACCTCAGACCCTGAGCAGTCATCTGGAGCAATGGAAGCGACGGCCCTGGTGTTTCCCTTCATGTCCAGTCATTCCTCTGTTGTATATAGAGCAGTCATCTGGAGCAATGGAAGCGACGGCCCTGGTGTTTCCCTTCATGTCCAGTCATTCCTCTGCTGTATATAGAGCAGTCATCTGGAGCAATGGAAGTGACGCCCTGGTGTTTCCCTTCATGTCCAGTCATTCCTCTGCTGTATATAGGGCAGTTATCTGGAGCAATGGAAGCGACGGCCCTGGTGTTTCCCTTCATGTCCAGTCATTCCTCTGCTGTATATAGAGCAGTCATCTGGAGCAATGGAAGCGACGCCCTGGTGTTTCCCTTCATGTCCAGTCATTCCTCTGCTGTATATAGAGCAGTCATCTGGAGCAATGGAAGCGACGGCCCTGGTGTTTCCCTTCATGTCCAGTCATTCCTCTGTGCTGTATATAGGGCAGTCATCGGAGCAATGGAAGCGACGGCCCTGGTGTTTCCCTTCATGTCCAGTCATTCCTCTGTTGTATATAGAGCAGTCATCTGGAGCAATGGAAGCGATGGCCCTGGTGTTTCCCTTCATGTCCAGTCATTCCTCTGTTGTATATAGGGCAGTTATCTGGAGCAATGGAAGCGATGGCCCTGGTGTTTCCCTTCATGTCCAGTCATTCCTCTGTTGTATATAGGGCAGTTATCTGGAGCAATGGAAGCGATGGCCCTGGTGTTTCCCTTCATGTCCAGTCATTCCTCTGTGTTGTATATAGGGCAGTTATCTGGAGCAATGGAAGCGATGGCCCTGGTGTTTCCCTTCATGTCCAGTCATTCCTCTGTGCTGTATATAGGGCAGTTATCTGGAGCAATGGAAGCGCCGGCCCTGGTGTTTCCCTTCATGTCCAGTCATTCCTCTGTGCTGTATATAGGGCAGTCATCTGGAGCAATGGAAGCGACGGCCCTGGTGTTTCCCTTCATGTCCAGTCATTCCTCTGTTGTATATAGAGCAGTCATCTGGAGCAATGGAAGCGACGGCCCTGGTGTTTCCCTTCATGTCCAGTCATTCCTCTGTTGTATATAGAGCAGTCATCTGGAGCAATGGAAGCGACGGCCCTGGTGTTTCCCTTCATGTCCAGTCATTCCTCTGTTGTATATAGGGCAGTCATCTGGAGCAATGGAAGCGACGGCCCTGGTGTTTCCCTTCATGTCCAGTCATTCCTCTGTTGTATATAGGGCAGTCATCTGGAGCAATGGAAGCGACGGCCCTGGTGTTTCCCTTCATGTCCAGTCATTCCTCTGTTGTATATAGGGCAGTCATCTGGAGCAATGGAAGCGACGGCCCTGGTGTTTCCCTTCATGTCCAGTCATTCCTCTGCTGTATATAGAGCAGTCATCTGGAGCAATGGAAGCGACGGCCCTGGTGTTTCCCTTCATGTCCAGTCATTCCTCTGCTGTATATAGGGCAGTCATCTGGAGCAATGGAAGCGACGGCCCTGGTGTTTCCCTTCATGTCCAGTCATTCCTCTGTGCTGTATATAGGGCAGTTATCTGGAGCAATGGAAGCGACGGCCCTGGTGTTTCCCTTCATGTCCAGTCATTCCTCTGTTGTATATAGAGCAGTCATCTGGAGCAATGGAAGCGACGGCCCTGGTGTTTCCCTTCATGTCCAGTCATTCCTCTGTTGTATATAGAGCAGTCATCTGGAGCAATGGAAGCGACGGCCCTGGTGTTTCCCTTCATGTCCAGTCATTCCTCTGTTGTATATAGAGCAGTCATCTGGAGCAATGGAAGCGACGGCCCTGGTGTTTCCCTTCATGTCCAGTCATTCCTCTGCTGTATATAGAGCAGTCATCTGGAGCAATGGAAGCGACGGCCCTGGTGTTTCCCTTCATGTCCAGTCATTCCTCTGTTGTATATAGAGCAGTCATCTGGAGCAATGGAAGCGACGGCCCTGGTGTTTCCCTTCATGTCCAGTCATTCCTCTGTTGTATATAGAGCAGTCATCTGGAGCAATGGAAGCGACGGCCCTGGTGTTTCCCTTCATGTCCAGTCATTCCTCTGTGCTGTATATAGGGCAGTCATCTGGAGCAATGGAAGCGATGGCCCTGGTGTTTCCCTTCATGTCCAGTCATTCCTCTGTTGTATATAGAGCAGTCATCTGGAGCAATGGAAGCGACGGCCCTGGTGTTTCCCTTCATGTCCAGTCATTCCTCTGCTGTATATAGGGCAGTTACCTGGAGCAATGGAAGCGACGGCCCTGGTGTTTCCCTTCATGTCCAGTCATTCCTCTGTTGTATATAGAGCAGTCATCTGGAGCAATGGAAGCGACGGCCCTGGTGTTTCCCTTCATGTCCAGTCATTCCTCTGCTGTATATAGAGCAGTCATCTGGAGCAATGGAAGCGACGGCCCTGGTGTTTCCCTTCATGTCCAGTCATTCCTCTGCTGTATATAGAGCAGTCATCTGGAGCGATGGAAGCGACGGCCCTGGTGTTTCCCTTCATGTCCAGTCATTCCTCTGTTGTATATAGAGCAGTCATCTGGAGCAATGGAAGCGACGGCCCTGGTGTTTCCCTTCATGTCCAGTCATTCCTCTGCTGTATATAGAGCAGTCATCTGGAGCGATGGAAGCGACGGCCCTGGTGTTTCCCTTCATGTCCAGTCATTCCTCTGTTGTATATAGAGCAGTCATCTGGAGCAATGGAAGCGACGGCCCTGGTGTTTCCCTTCATGTCCAGTCATTCCTCTGTTGTATATAGAGCAGTCATCTGGAGCAATGGAAGTGACGCCCTGGTGTTTCCCTTCATGTCCAGTCATTCCTCTGCTGTATATAGGGCAGTCATCTGGAGCAATGGAAGCGACGGCCCTGGTGTTTCCCTTCATGTCCAGTCATTCCTCTGCTGTATATAGGGCAGTCATCTGGAGCAATGGAAGCGACGGCCCTGGTGTTTCCCTTCATGTCCAGTCATTCCTCTGCTGTATATAGAGCAGTTATCTGGAGCAATGGAAGCGACGCCCTGGTGTTTCCCTTCATGTCCAGTCATTCCTCTGTTGTATATAGGGCAGTCATCTGGAGCAATGGAAGCGACGGCCCTGGTGTTTCCCTTCATGTCCAGTCATTCCTCTGTGCTGTATATAGGGAGGTCATCTGGAGCAATGGAAGCGACGCCCTGGTGTTTCCCTTCATGTCCAGTCATTCCTCTGCTGTATATAGAGCAGTCATCTGGAGCAATGGAAGCGACGGCCCTGGTGTTTCCCTTCATGTCCAGTCATTCCTCTGTTGTATATAGAGCAGTCATCTGGAGCAATGGAAGCGACGGCCCTGGTGTTTCCCTTCATGTCCAGTCATTCCTCTGTTGTATATAGAGCAGTCATCTGGAGCAATGGAAGCGACGCCCTGGTGTTTCCCTTCATGTCCAGTCATTCCTCTGTTGTATATAGGGCAGTCATCTGGAGCGATGGAAGCGACGCCCTGGTGTTTCCCTTCATGTCCAGTCATTCCTCTGCTGTATATAGAGCAGTCATCTGGAGCAATGGAAGCGACGGCCCTGGTGTTTCCCTTCATGTCCAGTCATTCCTCTGTTGTATATAGAGCAGTCATCTGGAGCAATGGAAGCGACGACCCTGGTGTTTCCCTTCATGTCCAGTCATTCCTCTGTTGTATATAGGGCAGTCATCTGGAGCAATGGAAGCGACGGCCCTGGTGTTTCCCTTCATGTCCAGTCATTCCTCTGCTGTATATAGAGCAGTCATCTGGAGCGATGGAAGCGACGCCCTGGTGTTTCCCTTCATGTCCAGTCATTCCTCTGTGCTGTATATAGGGAGGTCATCTGGAGCAATGGAAGCGACGGCCCTGGTGTTTCCCTTCATGTCCAGTCATTCCTCTGCTGTATATAGAGCAGTCATCTGGAGCAATGGAAGCGACGGCCCTGGTGTTTCCCTTCATGTCCAGTCATTCCTCTGTGCTGTATATAGGGCAGTCATCTGGAGCAATGGAAGCGACGGCCCTGGTGTTTCCCTTCATGTCCAGTCATTCCTCTGTTGTATATAGAGCAGTCATCTGGAGCAATGGAAGCGACGGCCCTGGTGTTTCCCTTCATGTCCAGTCATTCCTCTGTTGTATATAGAGCAGTCATCTGGAGCAATGGAAGCGACGGCCCTGGTGTTTCCCTTCATGTCCAGTCATTCCTCTGTTGTATATAGAGCAGTCATCTGGAGCAATGGAAGTGACGCCCTGGTGTTTCCCTTCATGTCCAGTCATTCCTCTGTGCTGTATATAGGGCAGTCATCTGGAGCAATGGAAGCGACGGCCCTGGTGTTTCCCTTCATGTCCAGTCATTCCTCTGCTGTATATAGAGCAGTCATCTGGAGCAATGGAAGCGACGGCCCTGGTGTTTCCCTTCATGTCCAGTCATTCCTCTGCTGTATATAGAGCAGTCATCTGGAGCAATGGAAGTGACGCCCTGGTGTTTCCCTTCATGTCCAGTCATTCCTCTGTTGTATATAGAGCAGTCATCTGGAGCAATGGAAGCGACGGCCCTGGTGTTTCCCTTCATGTCCAGTCATTCCTCTGTTGTATATAGGGCAGTTATCTGGAGCAATGGAAGCGACGGCCCTGGTGTTTCCCTTCATGTCCAGTCATTCCTCTGTTGTATATAGAGCAGTCATCTGGAGCAATGGAAGCGACGCCCTGGTGTTTCCCTTCATGTCCAGTCATTCCTCTGCTGTATATAGAGCAGTCATCTGGAGCAATGGAAGCGACGCCCTGGTGTTTCCCTTCATGTCCAGTCATTCCTCTGCTGTATATAGAGCAGTCATCTGGAGCAATGGAAGCGACGCCCTGGTGTTTCCCTTCATGTCCAGTCATTCCTCTGCTGTATATAGGGCAGTCATCTGGAGCAATGGAAGCGACGGCCCTGGTGTTTCCCTTCATGTCCAGTCATTCCTCTGCTGTATATAGAGCAGTCATCTGGAGCAATGGAAGCGACGGCCCTGGTGTTTCCCTTCATGTCCAGTCATTCCTCTGCTGTATATAGAGCAGTCATCTGGAGCAATGGAAGCGACGCCCTGGTGTTTCCCTTCATGTCCAGTCATTCCTCTGTTGTATATAGGGAGGTCATCTGGAGCAATGGAAGCGACGGCCCTGGTGTTTCCCTTCATGTCCAGTCATTCCTCTGTTGTATATAGAGCAGTCATCTGGAGCAATGGAAGCGACGGCCCTGGTGTTTCCCTTCATGTCCAGTCATTCCTCTGTTGTATATAGAGCAGTTATCTGGAGCAATGGAAGCGACGGCCCTGGTGTTTCCCTTCATGTCCAGTCATTCCTCTGTTGTATATAGGGCAGTCATCTGGAGCAATGGAAGCGACGGCCCTGGTGTTTCCCTTCATGTCCAGTCATTCCTCTGCTGTATATAGGGCAGTCATCTGGAGCAATGGAAGCGACGGCCCTGGTGTTTCCCTTCATGTCCAGTCATTCCTCTGTTGTATATAGAGCAGTCATCTGGAGCAATGGAAGCGACGGCCCTGGTGTTTCCCTTCATGTCCAGTCATTCCTCTGCTGTATATAGGGCAGTCATCTGGAGCAATGGAAGCGACGGCCCTGGTGTTTCCCTTCATGTCCAGTCATTCCTCTGTTGTATATAGGGCAGTCATCGGAGCAATGGAAGCGACGGCCCTGGTGTTTCCCTTCATGTCCAGTCATTCCTCTGTTGTATATAGAGCAGTCATCTGGAGCAATGGAAGCGACGGCCCTGGTGTTTCCCTTCATGTCCAGTCATTCCTCTGTTGTATATAGAGCAGTCATCTGGAGCAATGGAAGCGACGGCCCTGGTGTTTCCCTTCATGTCCAGTCATTCCTCTGTTGTATATAGAGCAGTCATCTGGAGCAATGGAAGCGACGGCCCTGGTGTTTCCCTTCATGTCCAGTCATTCCTCTGCTGTATATAGAGCAGTCATCTGGAGCAATGGAAGCGACGGCCCTGGTGTTTCCCTTCATGTCCAGTCATTCCTCTGCTGTATATAGAGCAGTCATCTGGAGCAATGGAAGCGACGGCCCTGGTGTTTCCCTTCATGTCCAGTCATTCCTCTGTTGTATATAGAGCAGTCATCTGGAGCAATGGAAGCGACGGCCCTGGTGTTTCCCTTCATGTCCAGTCATTCCTCTGTTGTATATAGAGCAGTCATCTGGAGCAATGGAAGCGACGGCCCTGGTGTTTCCCTTCATGTCCAGTCATTCCTCTGTTGTATATAGGGCAGTCATCTGGAGCAATGGAAGCGACGGCCCTGGTGTTTCCCTTCATGTCCAGTCATTCCTCTGCTGTATATAGGGCAGTTATCTGGAGCAATGGAAGCGACGGCCCTGGTGTTTCCCTTCATGTCCAGTCATTCCTCTGTTGTATATAGAGCAGTCATCTGGAGCAATGGAAGCGACGGCCCTGGTGTTTCCCTTCATGTCCAGTCATTCCTCTGTTGTATATAGAGCAGTCATCGGAGCAATGGAAGCGACGGCCCTGGTGTTTCCCTTCATGTCCAGTCATTCCTCTGTTGTATATAGGGCAGTCATCTGGAGCAATGGAAGCGACGGCCCTGGTGTTTCCCTTCATGTCCAGTCATTCCTCTGTTGTATATAGAGCAGTCATCTGGAGCAATGGAAGCGACGGCCCTGGTGTTTCCCTTCATGTCCAGTCATTCCTCTGTTGTATATAGGGCAGTCATCTGGAGCAATGGAAGCGACGGCCCTGGTGTTTCCCTTCATGTCCAGTCATTCCTCTGTTGTATATAGGGCAGTCATCTGGAGCAATGGAAGCGACGGCCCTGGTGTTTCCCTTCATGTCCAGTCATTCCTCTGTGCTGTATATAGGGCAGTCATCTGGAGCAATGGAAGCGACGGCCCTGGTGTTTCCCTTCATGTCCAGTCATTCCTCTGTTGTATATAGAGCAGTCATCTGGAGCAATGGAAGCGACGGCCCTGGTGTTTCCCTTCATGTCCAGTCATTCCTCTGCTGTATATAGAGCAGTCATCTGGAGCAATGGAAGCGACGGCCCTGGTGTTTCCCTTCATGTCCAGTCATTCCTCTGTTGTATATAGGGCAGTCATCTGGAGCAATGGAAGCGCTGGCCCTGGTGTTTCCCTTCATGTCCAGTCATTCCTCTGCTGTATATAGAGCAGTCATCTGGAGCAATGGAAGCGACGACCCTGGTGTTTCCCTTCATGTCCAGTCATTCCTCTGTTGTATATAGGGCAGTCATCTGGAGCAATGGAAGCGACGGCCCTGGTGTTTCCCTTCATGTCCAGTCATTCCTCTGCTGTATATAGAGCAGTCATCTGGAGCGATGGAAGCGACGCCCTGGTGTTTCCCTTCATGTCCAGTCATTCCTCTGTGCTGTATATAGAGCAGTCATCTGGAGCGATGGAAGCGACGCCCTGGTGTTTCCCTTCATGTCCAGTCATTCCTCTGTGCTGTATATAGGGAGGTCATCTGGAGCAATGGAAGCGACGGCCCTGGTGTTTCCCTTCATGTCCAGTCATTCCTCTGCTGTATATAGAGCAGTCATCTGGAGCAATGGAAGCGACGGCCCTGGTGTTTCCCTTCATGTCCAGTCATTCCTCTGTGCTGTATATAGGGCAGTCATCTGGAGCAATGGAAGCGATGGCCCTGGTGTTTCCCTTCATGTCCAGTCATTCCTCTGTTGTATATAGAGCAGTCATCTGGAGCAATGGAAGCGACGGCCCTGGTGTTTCCCTTCATGTCCAGTCATTCCTCTGTTGTATATAGAGCAGTCATCTGGAGCAATGGAAGTGACGCCCTGGTGTTTCCCTTCATGTCCAGTCATTCCTCTGTTGTATATAGAGCAGTCATCTGGAGCAATGGAAGCGACGGCCCTGGTGTTTCCCTTCATGTCCAGTCATTCCTCTGTTGTATATAGAGCAGTCATCTGGAGCAATGGAAGTGACGCCCTGGTGTTTCCCTTCATGTCCAGTCATTCCTCTGTTGTATATAGAGCAGTCATCTGGAGCAATGGAAGCGACGGCCCTGGTGTTTCCCTTCATGTCCAGTCATTCCTCTGCTGTATATAGGGCAGTTATCTGGAGCAATGGAAGCGACGGCCCTGGTGTTTCCCTTCATGTCCAGTCATTCCTCTGCTGTATATAGGGCAGTTATCTGGAGCAATGGAAGCGACGGCCCTGGTGTTTCCCTTCATGTCCAGTCATTCCTCTGTTGTATATAGAGCAGTCATCTGGAGCAATGGAAGCGACGGCCCTGGTGTTTCCCTTCATGTCCAGTCATTCCTCTGTTGTATATAGAGCAGTCATCTGGAGCAATGGAAGCGACGGCCCTGGTGTTTCCCTTCATGTCCAGTCATTCCTCTGTTGTATATAGAGCAGTCATCTGGAGCAATGGAAGTGACGCCCTGGTGTTTCCCTTCATGTCCAGTCATTCCTCTGTGCTGTATATAGGGCAGTTATCTGGAGCAATGGAAGCGACGGCCCTGGTGTTTCCCTTCATGTCCAGTCATTCCTCTGTTGTATATAGGGAGGTTATCTGCCATTGGGGCAAAGCTGCCCCTTCTCATAGGAAGGTTTAAGATAGATACAGTATAAGCCACAGCCTGGGACAGGCTGTAACCTTCACTAGACAGCCGAGGGTCCGACCCCTGGAAGCTAAGAGGTTCTTATACTTATTATATGAAAGGTTTTTCAGAGTCTGAAAGTGCTGAAGATTACAGCAAGGAGTAAGTTGTCAGAGGATGATACAATGTACAGGAAGATGCTGAGACGCCTTCCTTAGGAACATCCTAGAATATAGATATACAATATATAGAAGAGCGGCAGAGCCTTTGTCCGTCATATGTAAATGTCAGGGTGATCTGGAACATTCTAATATTCTCTGGTATCATTTTTTCTCTTCCGCCTTCTGGTCAGTAAGTTGACATGAAATCCAGAGGCAATTGGGTCATAAAGTCTCCACATTGGGTCCGGCAGTAGGATGTCCCTTCTCGTGAAGGATTGTGGCTCCGGAAGTATTTGGGATCTGGCCTCCGCTTTCATTGGTCTTAGAGAATATTTCTTAGGTCCCTTGGCACCAATTCAAAGTCTGAGGGGAAGAAGGATTTCATAACCTGGAGGCCAGGGGCTCGGGTTATAATATATCCTAAGAGCATGTGTATTGTGCAAAGGCAAATAATCAGCTTACTCGCTGGTCTAGACCTCTATAAAGAGTAGAATTTGACCCATGTAGTAGCTGAGGAGTCTGCCCCAGAAGTTGTCCGCGCCCTTTCTGCCCCAGAAGTTGTCCGCGCCCTTTCTGCCCCAGAAGTTGTCCGCGCCCTTTCTGCCCCAGAAGTTGTCCGCGCCCTTTCTGCCCCAGAAGTTGTCCGCGCCCTTTCTGCCCCGGAAGTTGTCCGCGCCCTTTCTGCCCCGGAAGTTGTCCGCGCCCTTTCTGCCCCGGAAGTTGTCCGCGCCCTTTCTGCCCCGGAAGTTGTCCGCGCCCTTTCTGCCCCGGAAGTTGTCCGCGCCCTTTCTGCCCCGGAAGTTGTCCGCGCCCTTTCTGCCCCGGAAGTTGTCCGCGCCCTTTCTGCCCCGGAAGTTGTCCGCGCCCTTTCTGCCCCGGAAGTTGTCCGCGCCCTTTCTGCCCCGGAAGTTGTCCGCGCCCTTTCTGCCCCGGAAGTTGTCCGCGCCCTTTCTGCCCCGGAAGTTGTCCGCGCCCTTTCTGCCCGAGCACTTGCCACATGTTGGGTATAATTAGACACGCCTCCTTAGAGCGGACCTGTCAGGCTGCATGCGGGTTTACCCCCCGCACTTCGGTCAATGTGGCGGCTACTCTTGAACTCTTTGAGAGAAAATCTCTCTCCTCTATTATCTCTCCCTAAATATTTCTCTGAAAACCTCTGGTTGGTGCCGTCGTGGTGCTGGGGAAAGCAGTTACTTACCGGTAATGATGTTTCCTGGCACCACGGCGGCACCTGGTATATTCCCACCCGGGTGATTGGTTCCTACCTTTTTATTGGTTCATGGGTAGAATTAAAAATAAATAATAATTTTGGGCATCAGAATTCTGCTCACATGGAAATGCTTTTTCTGATGTACTGATACGGTTCTTCCGAGTCTCTGTAACCACTGAGGCCGGACAGGAAGGGCGTGTCTATGCTCAGGTTTCCTGCCCCTGGGGGCGGATCCCTCTCTCTGGGTGGTGCCGTCGTGGTGCGGGGGAAACCTCATTACCGGTAAGTGCCTCCTGTGTGTAATGAGTCTTTATAAGTTTTACTGTTTGAGTTGAATTACTAAAAAAAATTACATTTACTGATATTTGAATTTATTGAGAAATTAGATATTGTAATATAAAGATAATGTAAAGGTGATGTACACTATGGAGGTAATGTGTATGTAATGTAAAGGGGATGTACACTATGAAGGTAATGTGTATATAATGTAAAGGGGATGTACACTATGAAGGTAATGTGTATATAATGTAAAGGGGATGTACACTATGAAGGTAATGTGTATGTAATGTAAAGGGGATGTACACTATGAAGGTAATGTGTATGTAATGTAAAGGGGATGTACACTATGAAGGTAATGTGTATATAATGTAAAGGGGATGTACACTATGGAGGTAATGTGTATGTAATGTAAAGGTGATGTACACTATGAAGGTAATGTGTGTGTAATGTAAAGGGGATGTACACTATGAAGGTAATGTGTATATAATGTAAAGGTGATGTACACTATGAAGGTAATGTGTATGTAATGTAAAGGTGATGTACACTATGAAGGTAATGTGTATGTAATGTAAAGGTGATGTACACTATGGAGGTAATGTGTATATAATGTAAAGGGGATGTACACTATGAAGGTAATGTGTATATAATGTAAAGGGGATGTACACTATGAAGGTAATGTGTATATAATGTAAAGGGGATGTACACTATGGAGGTAATGTGTATGTAATGTAAAGGTGATGTACACTATGAAGGTAATGTGTATATAATGTAAAGGTGATGTACACTATGAAGGTAATGTGTATGTAATGTAAAGGGGATGTACACTATGAAGGTAATGTGTATGTAATGTAAAGGTGATGTACACTATGAAGGTAATGTGTATGTAATGTAAAGGTGATGTACACTATGAAGGTAATGTGTATGTAATGTAAAGGGGATGTACACTATGGAGGTAATGTGTATGTAATGTAAAGGGGATGTACACTATGAAGGTAATGTGTATATAATGTAAAGGGGATGTACACTATGAAGGTAATGTGTATGTAATGTAAAGGTGATGTACACTATGAAGGTAATGTGTATATAATGTAAAGGTGATGTACACTATGGAGGTAATGTGTATGTAATGTAAAGGTGATGTACACTATGGAGGTAATGTGTATGTAATGTAAAGGGGATGTACACTATGAAGGTAATGTGTATATAATGTAAAGGGGATGTACACTATGGAGGTAATGTGTATGTAATGTAAAGGGGATGTACACTATGGAGGTAATGTGTATATAATGTAAAGGGGATGTACACTATGAAGGTAATGTGTATGTAATGTAAAGGGGATGTACACTATGGAGGTAATGTGTATATAATGTAAAGGGGATGTACACTATGGAGGTAATGTGTATATAATGTAAAGGGGATGTACACTATGAAGGTAATGTGTATGTAATGTAAAGGGGATGTACACTATGGAGGTAATGTGTATATAATGTAAAGGGGATGTACACTATGAAGGTAATGTGTATGTAATGTAAAGGTGATGTACACTATGAAGGTAATGTGTATATAATGTAAAGGGGATGTACACTATGGAGGTAATGTGTATATAATGTAAAGGTGATGTACACTATGAAGGTAATGTGTATGTAATGTAAAGGTGATGTACACTATGAAGGTAATGTGTATGTAATGTAAAGGGGATGTACACTATGGAGGTAATGTGTATGTAATGTAAAGGTGATGTACACTATGAAGGTAATGTGTATGTAATGTAAAGGGGATGTACACTATGAAGGTAATGTGTATGTAATGTAAAGGGGATGTACACTATGGAGGTAATGTGTATGTAATGTAAAGGGGATGTACACTATGAAGGTAATGTGTATGTAATGTAAAGGGGATGTACACTATGGAGGTAATGTGTATATAATGTAAAGGGGATGTACACTATGAAGGTAATGTGTATGTAATGTAAAGGTGATGTACACTATGAAGGTAATGTGTATATAATGTAAAGGGGATGTACACTATGGAGGTAATGTGTATGTAATGTAAAGGGGATGTACACTATGAAGGTAATGTGTATGTAATGTAAAGGGGATGTACACTATGGAGGTAATGTGTATGTAATGTAAAGGGGATGTACACTATGAAGGTAATGTGTATGTAATGTAAAGGGGATGTACACTATGAAGGTAATGTGTATGTAATGTAAAGGGGATGTACACTATGAAGGTAATGTGTATGTAATGTAAAGGGGATGTACACTATGGAGGTAATGTGTATATAATGTAAAGGTGATGTACACTATGGAGGTAATGTGTATGTAATGTAAAGGGGATGTACACTATGAAGGTAATGTGTATGTAATGTAAAGGGGATGTACACTATGAAGGTAATGTGTATATAATGTAAAGGGGATGTACACTATGAAGGTAATGTGTATATAATGTAAAGGGGATGTACACTATGAAGGTAATGTACACCCACCGGCCACTTTATTAGGTCCACCTGTCCAACTGCTCGTTAACACTTAATTTCTAATCAGCCAATCACATGGCGGCAACTCAGTGCATTTAGGCATGTAGACATGGTCAAGACAATCTCCTGCAGTTCTCCCGAGCATCAGTATGGGGAAGAAAGGTGATTTGTGGCCTCTGAACGTGGCATGGTTGTTATTGCCAGAAGGGCTGGTCTGAGTATTTCAGAAACTGCTGATCTACTGGGATTTTCACGCACAACCATCTCTAGGGTTTACAGAGAATGGTCCGAAAAAGAAAAAACATCCAGTGAGCGGCAGTTCTGTGGGCGGAAATGCCTTGTTGAGGTCAGAGGAGAATGGGCAGACTGGTTTGAGCTGATAGAAAGGCAACAGTGACTCAAATCGCCCCCCGTTACAACCAAGGTAGGCAGAAGAGCATCTCTGAACGCACAGTACGTCCAACTCTGAGGCAGATGGGCTACAGCAGCAGAAGACCACACCGGGTGCCACTCCTTTCAACTAAGAACAGGAAACTGAGGCTACAATTTGCACAAGCTCATGGAAATTGGACAGTAGAAGATTGGAAAAACGTTGCCTGGTCTGATGAGTCTCGATTTCTGCTGCGACATTCGGATGGTAGGGTCAGAATTTGGTACAACAACATGAAAGCATGGATCCATCCTGCCTTGTATCAGCGGCTCAGGCTGGTGGTGGTGGTGTCATGGACCCATCCTGCCTTGTATCAGCGGCTCAGGCTGGTGGTGGTGGTGTCATGGATCCATCCTGCCTTGTATCAGCGGCTCAGGCTGGTGGTGGTGGTGTCATGGATCCATCCTGCCTTGTATCAGCGGCTCAGGCTGGTGGTGGTGGTGTCATGGATCCATCCTGCCTTGTATCAGCAGGTCAGGCTGGTGGTGGTGGTGTCATGGATCCATCCTGCCTTGTATCAGCGGGTCAGGCTGGTGGTGGTGGTGTCATGGATCCATCCTGCCTTGTATCAGCGGCTCAGGCTGGTGGTGCTGGTGTCATGGATCCATCCTGCCTTGTATCAGCGGCTCAGGCTGGTGGTGCTGGTGTCATGGATCCATCCTGCCTTGTATCAGCGGGTCAGGCTGGTGGTGCTGGTGTCATGGATCCATCCTGCCTTGTATCAGCGGCTCAGGCTGGTGGTGCTGGTGTCATGGACCCATCCTGCCTTGTATCAGCGGCTCAGGCTGGTGGTGGTGGTGTCATGGATCCATCCTGCCTTGTATCAGCGGCTCAGGCTGGTGGTGGTGGTGTCATGGATCCATCCTGCCTTGTATCAGCGGGTCAGGCTGGTGGTGGTGGTGTCATGGATCCATCCTGCCTTGTATCAGCGGGTCAGGCTGGTGGTGGTGGTGTCATGGATCTATCCTGCCTTGTATCAGCGGGTCAGGCTGGTGGTGGTGGTGTCATGGATCCATCCTGCCTTGTATCAGCGGCTCAGGCTGGTGGTGGTGGTGTCATGGATCCATCCTGCCTTGTATCAGCGGCTCAGGCTGGTGGTGGTGGTGTCATGGATCCATCCTGCCTTGTATCAGCGGGTCAGGCTGGTGGTGGTGGTGTCATGGATCCATCCTGCCTTGTATCAGCGGCTCAGGCTGGTGGTGGTGGTGTCATGGATCCATCCTGCCTTGTATCAGCGGCTCAGGCTGGTGGTGCTGGTGTCATGGATCCATCCTGCCTTGTATCAGCGGGTCAGGCTGGTGGTGGTGGTGTCATGGATCCATCCTGCCTTGTATCAGCGGCTCAGGCTGGTGGTGCTGGTGTCATGGATCCATCCTGCCTTGTATCAGCGGGTCAGGCTGGTGGTGGTGGTGTCATGGATCCATCCTGCCTTGTATCAGCGGCTCAGGCTGGTGGTGGTGGTGTCATGGATCCATCCTGCCTTGTATCAGCGGCTCAGGCTGGTGGTGGTGGTGTCATGGATCCATCCTGCCTTGTATCAGCGGGTCAGGCTGGTGGTGGTGGTGTCATGGATCCATCCTGCCTTGTATCAGCGGGTCAGGCTGGTGGTGGTGGTGTCATGGATCCATCCTGCCTTGTATCAGCGGCTCAGGCTGGTGGTGGTGGTGTCATGGATCCATCCTGCCTTGTATCAGCGGCTCAGGCTGGTGGTGGTGGTGTCATGGATCCATCCTGCCTTGTATCAGCGGCTCAGGCTGGTGGTGCTGGTGTCATGGATCCATCCTGCCTTGTATCAGCGGGTCAGGCTGGTGGTGGAGGTGTCATGGATCCATCCTGCCTTGTATCAGCGGCTCAGGCTGGTGGTGGTGGTGTCATGGATCCATCCTGCCTTGTATCAGCGGGTCAGGCTGGTGGTGCTGGTGTCATGGATCCATCCTGCCTTGTATCAGCGGCTCAGGCTGGTGGTGGTGGTGTCATGGATCCATCCTGCCTTGTATCAGCGGGTCAGGCTGGTGGTGGTGGTGTCATGGATCCATCCTGCCTTGTATCAGCGGGTCAGGCTGGTGGTGGTGGTGTCATGGATCCATCCTGCCTTGTATCAGCGGGTCAGGCTGGTGGTGGAGGTGTCATGGATCCATCCTGCCTTGTATCAGCGGGTCAGGCTGGTGGTGGTGGTGTCGTCATGGATCCATCCTGCCTTGCATCAGCGGCTAAGGCTGGTGGTGGTGGTGTCATGGATCCATCCTGCCTTGTATCAGCGGCTCAGGCTGGTGGTGCTGGTGTCATGGATCCATCCTGCCTTGTATCAGCGGCTCAGGCTGGTGGTGGTGGTGTCATGGATCCATCCTGCCTTGTATCAGCGGCTCAGGCTGGTGGTGGTGGTGTCATGGATCCATCCTGCCTTGTATCAGCGGCTCAGGCTGGTGGTGGTGGTGTCATGGATCCATCCTGCCTTGTATCAGCGGGTCAGGCTGGTGGTGGTGTCATGGATCCATCCTGCCTTGTATCAGCGGGTAAGGCTGGTGGTGGTGGTGTCATGGATCCATCCTGCCTTGTATCAGCGGCTCAGGCTGGTGGTGGTGGTGTCATGGATCCATCCTGCCTTGTATCACCGGCTCAGGCTGGTGGTGGTGGTGTCATGGATCCATCCTGCCTTGTATCAGCGGGTCAGGCTGGTGGTGGTGGTGTCATGGATCCATCCTGCCTTGTATCAGCGGGTCAGGCTGGTGGTGGTGGTGTCATGGATCCATCCTGCCTTGTATCAGCGGCTCAGGCTGGTGGTGCTGGTGTCATGGATCCATCCTGCCTTGTATCTGCGGCTCAGGCTGGTGGTGGTGGTGGTGTCATGGATCCATCCTGCCTTGTATCAGCGGGTCAGGCTGGTGGTGGTGGTGTCATGGATCCATCCTGCCTTGTATCAGCGGCTCAGGCTGGTGGTGGTGGTGTCATGGATCCATCCTGCCTTGTATCAGCGGCTCAGGCTGGTGGTGGTGGTGTCATGGATCCATCCTGCCTTGTATCAGCGGCTCAGGCTGGTGGTGGTGGTGTCATGGATCCATCCTGCCTTGTATCAGCGGCTCAGGCTGGTGGTGCTGGTGTCATGGATCCATCCTGCCTTGTATCAGCGGCTCAGGCTGGTGGTGGTGGTGTCATGGATCCATCCTGCCTTGTATCAGCGGCTCAGGCTGGTGGTGGTGGTGTCATGGATCCATCCTGCCTTGTATCAGCGGCTCAGGCTGGTGGTGGTGTCATGGATCCATCCTGCCTTGTATCAGCGGGTAAGGCTGGTGGTGGTGTCATGGATCCATCCTGCCTTGTATCAGCGGGTCAGGCTGGTGGTGGTGGTGTCATGGATCCATCCTGCCTTGTATCAGCGGGTCAGGCTGGTGGTGGTGGTGTCATGGATCCATCCTGCCTTGTATCAGCGGCTCAGGCTGGTGGTGCTGGTGTCATGGATCCATCCTGCCTTGTATCAGCGGCTCAGGCTGGTGGTGCTGGTGTCATGGATCCATCCTGCCTTGTATCAGCGGGTCAGGCTGGTGCTGGTGGTGTCATGGATCCATCCTGCCTTGTATCAGCGGCTCAGGCTGGTGGTGGGGGTGTCATGGATCCATCCTGCCTTGTATCAGCGGCTCAGGCTGGTGGTGCTGGTGTCATGGATCCATCCTGCCTTGTATCAGCGGCTCAGGCTGGTGGTGGTGGTGTCATGGATCCATCCTGCCTTGTATCAGCGGCTCAGGCTGGTGGTGGTGGTGTCATGGATCCATCCTGCCTTGTATCAGCGGCTCAGGCTGGTGGTGGTGGTGTCATGGATCCATCCTGCCTTGTATCAGCGGCTCAGGCTGGTGGTGCTGGTGTCATGGATCCATCCTGCCTTGTATCAGCGGGTCAGGCTGGTGGTGGTGGTGTCATGGATCCATCCTGCCTTGTATCAGCGGCTCAGGCTGGTGGTGGTGGTGTCATGGATCCATCCTGCCTTGTATCAGCGGTCAGGCTGGTGGTGGTGGTGTCATGGATCCATCCTGCCTTGTATCAGCGGCTCAGGCTGGTGGTGGGGGTGTCATGGATCCATCCTGCCTTGTATCAGCGGGTCAGGCTGGTGGTGGTGGTGTCATGGATCCATCCTGCCTTGTATCAGCGGGTCAGGCTGGTGGTGGTGGTGTCATGGATCCATCCTGCCTTGTATCAGCGGCTCAGGCTGGTGGTGGTGGTGTCATGGATCCATCCTGCCTTGTATCAGCGGGTCAGGCTGGTGCTGGTGGTGTCATGGATCCATCCTGCCTTGTATCAGCGGGTCAGGCTGGTGGTGGTGGTGTCATGGATCCATCCTGCCTTGTATCAGCGGGTCAGGCTGGTGGTGGTGGTGTCATGGATCCATCCTGCCTTGTATCAGCGGCTCAGGCTGGTGGTGGTGGTGTCATGGATCCATCCTGCCTTGTATCAGCGGCTCAGGCTGGTGGTGGGGGTGTCATGGATCCATCCTGCCTTGTATCAGCGGCTCAGGCTGGTGGTGGTGGTGTCATGGATCCATCCTGCCTTGTATCAGCGGCTCAGGCTGGTGGTGGTGGTGTCATGGATCCATCCTGCCTTGTATCAGCGGGTCAGGCTGGTGGTGGTGGTGTCATGGATCCATCCTGCCTTCTATCAGCGGGTCAGGCTGGTGGTGGTGGTGTCATGGATCCATCCTGCCTTGTATCAGCGGGTCAGGCTGGTGGTGGTGGTGTCATGGATCCATCCTGCCTTGTATCAGCGGCTCAGGCTGGTGGTGGTGGTGTCATGGATCCATCCTGCCTTGTATCAGCAGGTCAGGCTGGTGCTGGTGGTGTCATGGATCCATCCTGCCTTGTATCAGCGGGTCAGGCTGGTGGTGGTGGTGTCATGGATCCATCCTGCCTTGTATCAGCGGGTCAGGCTGGTGGTGGTGGTGTCATGGATCCATCCTGCCTTGTATCAGCGGGTCAGGCTGGTGGTGGTGGTGTCATGGATCCATCCTGCCTTGTATCAGCGGCTCAGGCTGGTGGTGGTGGTGTCATGGATCCATCCTGCCTTGTATCAGCGGGTCAGGCTGGTGCTGGTGGTGTCATGGATCCATCCTGCCTTGTATCAGCGGGTCAGGCTGGTGGTGGTGGTGTCATGGATCCATCCTGCCTTGTATCAGCGGGTCAGGCTGGTGGTGGTGGTGTCATGGATCCATCCTGCCTTGTATCAGCGGCTCAGGCTGGTGGTGGTGGTGTCATGGATCCATCCTGCCTTGTATCAGCGGCTCAGGCTGGTGCTGGTGGTGTCATGGATCCATCCTGCCTTGTATCAGCGGCTCAGGCTGGTGGTGGTGTCATGGATCCATCCTGCCTTGTATCAGCGGCTCAGGCTGGTGGTGGTGGTGTCATGGATCCATCCTGCCTTGTATCAGCGGCTCAGGCTGGTGGTGGTGGTGTCATGGATCCATCCTGCCTTGTATCAGCGGGTCAGGCTGGTGGTGGTGGTGTCATGGATCCATCCTGCCTTGTATCAGCGGGTCAGGCTGGTGGTGGTGGTGTCATGGATCCATCCTGCCTTGTATCAGCGGGTCAGGCTGGTGGTGCTGGTGTCATGGATCCATCCTGCCTTGTATCAGCGGCTCAGGCTGGTGGTGGTGGTGTCATGGATCCATCCTGCCTTGTATCAGCGGCTCAGGCTGGTGGTGGTGGTGAAGGTAATGTGTATGTAATGTAAAGGGGATGTACACTATGAAGGTAATGTGTATATAATGTAAAGGGGATGTACACTATGAAGGTAATGTGTATATAATGTAAAGGTGATGTACACTATGGAGGTAATGTGTATATAATGTAAAGGTGATGTACACTATGGAGGTAATGTGTATATAATGTAAAGGGGATGTACACTATGGAGGTAATGTGTATGTAATGTAAAGGGGATGTACACTATGGAGGTAATGTGTATATAATGTAAAGGGGATGTACACTATGGAGGTAATGTGTATGTAATGTAAAGGGGATGTACACTATGGAGGTAATGTGTATGTAATGTAAAGGGGATGTACACTATGAAGGTAATGTGTATGTAATGTAAAGGTGATGTACACTATGAAGGTAATGTGTATGTAATGTAAAGGGGATGTACACTATGAAGGTAATGTGTATGTAATGTAAAGGTGATGTACACTATGAAGGTAATGTGTATATAATGTAAAGGGGATGTACACTATGAAGGTAATGTGTATGTAATGTAAAGGTGATGTACACTATGAAGGTAATGTGTATGTAATGTAAAGGTGATGTACACTATGGAGGTAATGTGTATATAATGTAAAGGTGATGTACACTATGGAGGTAATGTGTATATAATGTAAAGGGGATATACACTATGGAGGTAATGTGTATATAATGTAAAGGGGATGTACACTATGGAGGTAATGTGTATGTAATGTAAAGGGGATGTACACTATGGAGGTAATGTGTATGTAATGTAAAGGGGGTGTACACTATGAAGGTAATGTGTATATAATGTAAAGGGGATGTACACTATGAAGGTAATGTGTATGTAATGTAAAGGGGATGTACACTATGGAGGTAATGTGTATATAATGTAAAGGTGATGTACACTATGAAGGTAATGTGTATGTAATGTAAAGGTGATGTACACTATGGAGGTAATGTGTATGTAATGTAAAGGTGATGTACACTATGGAGGTAATGTGTATGTAATGTAAAGGTGATGTACACTATGGAGGTAATGTGTATGTAATGTAAAGGGGATGTACACTATGAAGGTAATGTGTATATAATGTAAAGGGGATGTACACTATGAAGGTAATGTGTATATAATGTAAAGGTGATGTACACTATGGAGGTAATGTGTATGTAATGTAAAGGGGATGTACACTATGAAGGTAATGTATATATAATGTAAAGGGGATGTACACTATGGAGGTAATGTGTATATAATGTAAAGGGGGTGTACACTATGAAGGTAATGTGTATATAATGTAAAGGTGATGTACACTATGGAGGTAATGTGTATGTAATGTAAAGGTGATGTACACTATGAAGGTAATGTGTATGTAATGTAAAGGGGATGTACACTATGAAGGTAATGTGTATATAATGTAAAGGTGATGTACACTATGAAGGTAATGTGTATATAATGTAAAGGGGATGTACACTATGGAGGTAATGTGTATGTAATGTAAAGGGGATGTACACTATGAAGGTAATGTGTATGTAATGTAAAGGGGATGTACACTATGAAGGTAATGTGTATGTAATGTAAAGGGGATGTACACTATGGAGGTAATGTGTATATAATGTAAAGGTGATGTATAATATACAGATATAAACTCCAGTGATTCCGGGGTCAGTTAGTGGAATGAGATGCCACAGTTGGTCATTGGACCTCTGACTCCGGTGCTGATCCTGTCTGCTCTTAGTAAAGTCTTTGGACCTTCTAGAACAGTTTAGTGAATCCCTCGGGTGCCACTTGTCTCCTGGTTTTCCCTTCTCCCTGATTGACGCATGATGTCCTCTCGTCTGCAGGAATGTGTTGGCGGAGTCAGCCAGGATTGCTCGCGGTGACGTTGCGGCCCTGTCGCAGCTGAACGCTCAGGATCATGATGCGGTTATTTTCCCAGGAGGCTTTGGGGCAGCCAAGAATCTGTGAGTACAAGGGGCGAGGGTCGGGTTGTATTACAATATATTGTTGGACGTCCTTCATGGAGGAGGCCCCACTCTGCCAGCCCCCTCATGTCCCCCTAATGCCCGCCGTCTGTAGGCCCGGAAAGCTGTGGCCTGTGGTGGCCTGGATGTTGCAGGCACCTAAGTTTTGGCCACTTGTACATGAGTCTAAACTCGCTCCGTGTGAGATTTACTAATGGACCCTGAACTCCTGCTCTCTCACGCTGACACTCGCTCCACGTGTGTGGGATCTGCCAATACCTGCCGCTCTTTCCGGAGGACCCACTGCCCCGTGGACCTTCTCACTGATTTCATTTCAGTTCACTTGTGTAGAACTGGATAGATTCCAGCATCACAGACCGGTGTATAGGGCCGAGCCCGTAACTGTGGAGGACACGGTACCTGGCCACGACGCTCAGATGTATGACCATCACAGACCGGTGTATAGGGCCGAGCCCATAACTGTGGAGGACACGGTACATGGCCACGACACCCACATGTATGACCATCACAGACCGGTGTATAGGGCCGAGCCCGTAACTGTGGAGGACACGGTACATGGCCACGACACCCACATGTATGACCATCACAGACCGGTGTATAGTGCCGAGCCCGTAACTGTGGAGGACACGGTACATGGCCACGACACCCACATGTATGATCATCACAGACCGGTGTATAGTGCCGAGCCCGTAACTGTGGAGGACACGGTACATGGCCACGACACCCACATGTATGACCATCACAGACCGGTGTATAGGGCCGAGCCCGTAACTGTGGAGGACACGGTACATGGCCACGACACCCACATGTATGATCATCACAGACCGGTGTATAGTGCCGAGCCCGTAACTGTGGAGGACACGGTACATGGCCACGACACCCACATGTATGACCATCACAGACCGGTGTATAGTGCCGAGCCCGTAACTGTGGAGGACACGGTACATGGCCACGACACCCACATGTATGACCATCACAGACCGGTGTATAGTGCCGAGCCCGTAACTGTGGAGGACACGGTACATGGCCACGACACCCACATGTATGATCATCACAGACCGGTGTATAGTGCCGAGCCCGTAACTGTGGAGGACACGGTACATGGCCACGACACCCACATGTATGACCATCACAGACCGGTGTATAGAGCCGAGCCCGTAACTGTGGAGGACACGGTACATGGCCACGACGCTCACATGTATGACCATCACAGACCGGTGTATAGGGCCGAGCCCATAACTGTGGAGGACACGGTACATGGCCACGACTCTCAGATGCCTTACCATCACAGACCGGTGTATAGGGCCGAGCCCATAACTGTGGAGGACACGGTACATGGCCACGACACCCACATGTATGACCATCACAGACCGGTGTATAGTGCCGAGCCCATAACTGTGGAGGACACGGTACATGGCCACGACACCCACATGTATGACCATCACAGACCGGTGTATAGTGCCGAGCCCGTAACTGTGGAGGACACGGTACATGGCCACGACGCCCACATGTATGACCATCACAGACCGGTGTATAGTGCCGAGCCCGTAACTGTGGAGGACACGGTACATGGCCACGACGCTCACATGTATGATCATCACAGACCGGTGTATAGAGCCGAGCCCGTAACTGTGGAGGACACGGTACATGGCCACGACGCCCACATGTATGACCATCACAGACCGGTGTATAGAGCCGAGCCCGTAACTGTGGAGGACACGGTACATGGCCACGACGCTCACATGTATGAGTGGCTGTGGGGTGCGGGGGGCTGTGGGGTGCGGGGGGCTGTGGGGTGCGGGGGACATTCTCTCTGCTGCTGCTGATCGCTCCCTTGTGTTGCAGCTCATCCTTTGCAGTAGATGGTGAATCATGTCGTGTCCACGATGATGTACAGAGAGTAATAAAGGAATTCAACAAATCAAAGAAGCCGATCGGGTGAGTGCGCGCTCCACTGACCCCCAATTTACCCAGAATGTCCCTTATCCTGTATAACTTTCATTAAACTATATAGTATAAAACATAACAATACATAACATAATATACAATATATACAATAACTCAGCTCCAGCCCCAGTCACACCCAGAGATAACAGGAACTACACCAAGTACCACAACCCCACCCACCAATTATCACATCCTACACCAAACCCTAAACAAGCCACACCCACCAATTATCACATCCTACACCAAACCCCTCAACAAGCCACACCCACCAATTATCACACCCTACACCAAATCCTTAACAAGCCACACCCACCAATTATCACACCCTACACCAAACCCATCAACAAGCCACACCCACCAATTATCACATCCTACACCAAACCCTAAACAAGCCACACCCACCAATTATCACACCCTACACCAAATCCTTAACAAGCCACACCCACCAATTATCACACCCTACACCAAACCCTAAACAAGCCACACCCACCAATTATCACATCCTACACCAAACCCTAAACAAGCCACACCCACCAATTATCACATCCTACACCAAATCCTTAACAAGCCACACCCACCAATTATCACACCCTACACCAAACCCATCAACAAACCACACCCACCAATTATCACATCCTACACCAAACCCTAAACAAGCCACACCCACCAATTATCACACCCTACACCAAATCCTTAACAAGCCACACCCACCAATTATCACACCCTACACCAAACCCTAAACAAGCCACACCCACCAATTATCACATCCTACACCAAACCCTTCAACAAGCCACACCCATCAATTATCACACCCTACACCAAACCCATCAACAAGCCACACCCACCAATATCACATCCTACACCAAATACCACAACCCCACCCACCAATTATCACACCCTACACCAAACCCATCAACAAGCCACACCCACCAATATCACACCCTACACCAAATACCACAACCCCACCCACCAATTATCACATCCTGAACCAGACCCCTCAACAAGCCACACCCACCAATTATCACACCCTACACCAAAACCGTCAACAAGCCACACCCACCAATAAACATAAATTAACACACACACCCCAATTATTATTATTATTTTTTTTAATCTAACAAACACAGAATACACTATACACTACACTGCACTAGATCCCTCGCCCGCACCCTCCCCTTCCCCCCAGACACTGGTCTAACGTCCAAAGTTTGCGTTAAGTAGTCCAGACCAGTGCCCAGGGTCATAGAGTCCAAGGTCAGTTCATAAATCCCACAACCATCACCCCCCTCCCAACCTAACACTATGTCCCAAACCCCAATACATACAATATACACACTATATACAATATATACAGTATATACTACATAACATGATGAAAAACATGGTACAAAAACTAAAAACTTATTAATACCATTAAGCCCAACATCACTACATGCTCATAACACAAAAATCTGCTGTGCAGCATCAGCCCAACACCAGGAGCGGAGATGACAGACTAAGGGACACTAAAGGAGAACCCCCTCCAAAGGAGAGAGGCCCTCCCCGTGCCCAGCCTCTCATACTCCAGAGAGCGCGCCTTCACCAGGAGGGAGAGGACAGACTAAGGGACACTAAGGAGAGAGGTCCTCCCCGTGCCCAGCCTCTCATACTCCAGAGAGCGCGCCTTCACCAGGAGGGGAGAGGACAGACTAAGGGACACTAAGGAGAGAGGCCCTCCCCGTGCCCAGCCTCTCATACTCCAGAGAGCGCGCCTTCACCAGGAGGGAGAGGACAGACTAAGGGACACTAAGGAGAGAGGCCCTCCCCATGCCCAGCCTCTCATACTCCAGAGAGCGCGCCTTCACCAGGAGGGAGAGGACAGACTAAGGGACACTAAGGAGAGAGGCCCTCCCCATGCCCAGCATCTCATACTCCAGAGAGCGCACCTTCACCAGGAGGGGGAGAGGACAGACTAAGGGACACTAAGGAGAGAGGTCCTCCCCGTGCCCAGCCTCTCATACTCCAGAGAGCGCACCTTCACCAGGAGGGAGAGGACAGACTAAGGTACACTAAGGAGAGAGGCCCTCCCCGTGCCCTGCCTCTCATACTCCAGAGAGCGCACCTTCACCAGGAGGGAGAGGACAGACTAAGGGGCACTAAGGAGAGAGGTCCTCCCCGTGCCCAGCCTCTCATACTCCAGAGAGCGCACCTTCACCAGGAGGGAGAGGACAGACTAAGGGACACTAAGGAGAGAGGTCCTCCCCGTGCCCAGCCTCTCATACTCCAGAGAGCGCACCTTCACCAGGGGGGAGAGGACAGACTAAGGGACACTAAGGAGAGAGGTCCTCCCCGTGCCCAGCCTCTCATACTCCAGAGAGCGCACCTTCACCAGGAGGAGAGGACAGACTAAGGGGCACTAAGGAGAGAGGTCCTCCCCGTGCCCAGCCTCTCATACTCCAGAGAGTGCACCTTCACCAGGAGGGAGAGGACAGACTAAGGGACACTAAGGAGAGAGGTCCTCCCCGTGCCCAGCCTCTCATACTCCAGAGAGCGCACCTTCACCAGGGGGGAGAGGACAGACTAAGGGACACTAAGGAGAGAGGTCCTCCCCGTGCCCAGCCTCTCATACTCCAGAGAGCGCACCTTCACCAGGAGGAGAGGACAGACTAAGGGGCACTAAGGAGAGAGGTCCTCCCCGTGCCCAGCCTCTCATACTCCAGAGAGTGCACCTTCACCAGGAGGGAGAGGACAGACTAAGAGACACTAAGGAGAGAGGCCCTCCCCGAGCCCAGCCTCTCATACTCCAGAGAGCGCACCTTCACCAGGAGGGAGAGGACAGACTAAGGGGCACTAAGGAGAGAGGCCCTCCCCGTGCCCAGCCTCTTATACTTCAGAGAGCGCACCTTCACCAGGAGGGAGAGGACAGACTAAGGGACACTAAGGAGAGAGGTCCTCCCCGTGCCCAGCCTCTCATACTCCAGAGAGCGCACCTTCACCAGGGGGGAGAGGACAGACTAAGGGACACTAAGGAGAGAGGTCCTCCCCGTGCCCAGCCTCTCATACTCCAGAGAGCGCACCTTCACCAGGGGGGGGAGAGGACAGACTAAGGGACACTAAGGAGAGAGGTCCTCCCCGTGCCCAGCCTCTCATACTCCAGAGAACGCACCTTCACCAGGAGGAGAGAGGACAGACTAAGGGGCACTAAGGAGAGAGGCCCTACCCATGCCCAGCCTCTCATACTCCAGAGAGCGCACCTTCACCAGGGGGGGGAGAGGACAGACTAAGGGACACTAAGGAGAGAGGTCCTCCCCGTGCCCAGCCTCTCATACTCCAGAGAGCGCACCTTCACCAGGGGGGGAGAGGACAGACTAAGGGGCACTAAGGAGAGAGGCCCTCCCCTTGCCCAGCCTCTCATACTCCAGAGAGCGCACCTTCACCAGGAGGGGAGAGGACAGACTAAGGGACACTTAGGAGAGAGGCCCTCCCCGTGCCCAGCCCCTCATACTCCAGAGAGCGCACCTTCACCAGGGGGGAGAGGACAGACTAAGGGACACTAAGGAGAGAGGCCCTCCCTGTGCCCAGCCTCTCATACTCCAGAGAGCGCACCTTCACCAGGGGGGAGAGGACAGACTAAGGGACACTAAAGGAGAACCCCCTCCAAAGGAGAGAGGTCCTCCCCGTGCCCAGCCTCTCATACTCCAGAGAGCGCACCTTCACCAGGAGGAGAGGACAGACTAAGGGACACTAAGGAGAGAGGTCCTCCCCGTGCCCAGCCTCTCATACTCCAGAGAGCGCACCTTCACCAGGGGGGGAGAGGACAAAGGGGCACTAAGGAGAGAGGTCCTCCCCGTACCCAGCCTCTCATACTCCAGAGAGCGCACCTTCACCAGGAGGGAGAGGACAGACTAAGGGACACTAAGGAGAGAGGCCCTCCCCGTGCCCAGCCTCTCATACTCCAGAGAGCGCACCTTCACCAGGAGGGGGGGGAGGACAGACTAAGGGACACTAAGGAGAGAGGCCCTCCCTGTGCCCAGCCTCTCATACTCCAGAGAGCGCACCTTCCCCAAGTCACCCAGAATGTTCCTAACCACCTCATCCACCGGGAGGATTATACGCTGCGTCGATACTAAGCACTGTGAGTTCCACGTGTGGTACCTGACCACTAGACTGACTAGGAATAACGTGCTGCGGTCCCGGCCACCCAGGCCTCTGAATGCTCTATAGGCCCACTCTACATAGGAGAGACCGGCCAACCCGGGCCAATGGATGGAAGCGCCCACCCGGTTGTACACTTCTGTGTTATAGGGGCACTGAAGCAGGAAGTGGCCCATGCTCTCCAGCAGGTCACCGCACTCCTTCCGGGGACAACCCCTTTCCTCAGAGCTCCTACACTTCAGATTGTCCCTCACACACAGCTTTCCATGGAAGCAGCGCCAAGCCACGTCCCAAAACTTCAAGGGGATCCTGATGGAATTCAAAAGACCTAAACCCACCCCAAGATCCCGACTTGGGCAATCCCTGAGGGCCAGAGGCTTCTGGAAACGGGCAAATAGAACCCTTTTGTCAAGGAGTTTCCTCGACGTGGTCCTGATCTGCCACATTCCCAGACCCCACCGGCGAATCGCCTTCAGAACCGGGATAGCGTAAGCCGGAAGATGCCCATGCGGTGTGCGAAGATCCTTCACTTGCCCTCCTGTCTCCCAATCCTGGAAGAAAGGCCGAAACCATCCCCTACAGGAGTACACCCACGGAGGAGCCCTCTCTTTCCAGAGGTTTGCTACATTGATCTTAAGAAAGGTATTCACTAGGAACACCACAGGGTTGACCATACACAACCCTCCTTGTCTCCTCGTGTGGTAAGTAACCTCCCTCTTGATAAGGTTCAGCCTATTCCCCCATAACAGCTGGAAGAACAGACTGTAGACCCGAGTCCAGAGGGGTTCTGGCAACAGGCACACACTGCCCAGATAAATCAGCAGCGGGAGCAGGAAGGTTTTGATCAGATTAACCCTTTCTCTGGGGGTCAAAGACCAACCCTTCCACTTGTCCACCTTCTGGGCGGCGATCTTAAGCCTGCTGTCCCAGTTTTGCATGGGGTAATCCCCCTGGCCAAATTCGATGCCAAGAACTTTGGCAGAGTCCTTGGGCCCTGGAAGAGTGTCCGGGAGATCAAAGCCTGGATCCCCCTCTCCCAGCCAGAGACTCTCACACTTATCCCGGTTGATCTTGGACCCAGAAGCCTCCAAGTAGCGGTCGACCTCTGACATCACCCATTGCGCCTCCCCTCTCGAGGACACAAAAACAGTGACATCATCAGCATACGCTACCACCCTTACAGTGGCTTCCGGTGCTGCCCGATCCATCGCGACTACCGCCAACGGCCCACGATCAACCCTCCTAAGGAATGGGTCGATCGTGAACATGTATAAAAGTGGGCCCAAAGGAACACCAGACCCAACCTCAAAAGAGCGGCCAATCCAACCGTTCACAAGCGGGAAACTCTCTGCCCCTGCGTACAAAACTTTCAGCCAATTGACAAACCCGCCCGGCAGGCCATACCTCAGAAGGACAGACCAGAGGTACTCGTTAACCCGATCAAACGCTTTTGCCTGATCCAAGGACAGCAAGTACCCCTTCCAGTTACCAGCCCTGCCCTGACCCACTGCCTCCTGGACACAAAGCACAGCACTAAATGTACTGCGGCCTGGAACAGAGCAGTGCTGGGTCCCCGAAAGGAGTCGGGGCGCAAACTGCACCAGCCGATTAAACAGCACCTTTGCCAAAACCTTTCTGTCCGTATTGAGAAGCGCTATGGGACGCCAGTTCTCAACACGAGATCGGTCCTTACCCTTTGACAGAATGATCAGGGCTGACCTCATTTACTTCGGCAGAGCACCCGAGGAAAGACACTCATTGAATACCTCAGTCAAGAGGGGAACCAAGGCGTCCTTAAAGGTCTTATAAAACTCAGATGTTAAGCCATCCGGACCCGGCGATTTCTTGAGGGCGAGCCCTTCAATCGCCAGGCTGACTTCCTCTTCCCTAATCATCTCTGTCAAAACATCAAGCGAAGGGTCTACTCCTGGCTCAGGGATAGTTTCAGCCAGGAAAGCCGACATCACATCCCGATCTAGATCCTTCCTGCCCAAGAGGTGCGAGTAGAAGGATCTGACGACCTCCAGAATCCCTGATCTGGACCTTTTCAGGGATCCCGTACTGTCAACCAGTCCTGTGACAACTTTACCATTCACTGACATCTTGCAGTTTCTGTAAGGGTCGGGCGATCGGTATTTCCCGTAATCCCTCTCAAAAACCAAAGATGCGTGTCTATCGTACTGACACCTGTTCAGCAAGGATTTCACTCTGGAGATGTCCTCACGACTACCTCCAGTCGAGACGAGATGCCCGAGTTTCCTCCTCAGGCCCTGATACAGGCGGTACCTGTCCAGGCTCCTGAGGCTCGAGAGCTGGCGGAAGAATCTCGCCACCCTTTTCTTGAGCACCTCCCACCACTCTGACTTACTGCTACAAAGGCCCAGCAATGGTACCTGGCTCTGAAGAAAGTCCTCAAAGGATTGTCTGTTCTCTGCTTCCTCCAGGAGAGACGAATTGAGCTTCCAGTAGCCTCTTCCCATCCGGGGGGTCTCTGTAACATTCAGAGAAAACAAAATTAAACAGTGGTCGGAGAACTCCACCTCAACAACGGACACTGCTGAAGAGATGGCTTCCTCCTTTAAATAAAACCTGTCTATTCTAGACCTGCAGCTACCCCTATAATAGGTGAACCCCGCGTGGCCTGGGGTGTGCCGGATGTGGACATCCACCAGGCGAGCCTCACTGGCTATGCTATTAAGAGCGACGCTATCATAAGTCAGCTTGTCTCTGGAACCTCCCCTATCCTGGGACCTCGTGACAGCATTGAAGTCCCCTCCAAAGACCACCTGCCGACTTGTAAAAAGGTAGGGCTTGATCCTCATAAAGAGACACTTCCTGTCCCACTTGGACTGGGGACCATAGATGTTAATAAGACGAAGTTCTTGTCCCTTCATGAGGACATCCAGGATCAGGCACCTCCCCATTTCTAACTCAATAACTCGTCGGCATTCTACCGGTGCGGTAAAAAGGACCGCCACTCCGCTATACGGCTCGGCCGCAAGAGACCAATAGGAAGACCCGTGTCTCCATTCCCTCTTAGCTTTAAACACGGCCGCCAAATCTGGCAGCCTGGTCTCCTGCAAAAATAAAATGTCGGCTTCAACACGGCCGAGAAAATCAAAGGCCGCAAATCTAGCCGCATCAGACTTAATGCTGGCGACATTAATGGACGCCAGCGTCAACGGAGTGGGTGCCGCCATCATGAGTGATTGAGTTAGACGGCTTTTTTCTTACTACCTCCCTTCCCCCTACTCTCCTCTGAAGATGATCCCCTTTCTTTTTTCCCATCAGATTTAGGGCAACTTCTCTTAAATGAAACTGAGGTGTCCATATTATTATTGGCCCCCAAGGACCCACCCGGACCACCCTCTCCTTCGTCCTTGTCTCCTGACTCTGAGTCAGTCTCCCACTCCGAGGACCCAGCATCCCCAGAGGATAGAGACTCGGCGCCCCCTGTAGGCTGCTCTGCCGCCACCTCCAGAACCCCACCCTCAGCCTGTCTTCCCGAGGAGGCGATCTCATCGAGGGTGAGGAACTGGTTGGAAAGCTCAACCAGAGGGGAGGAAGTTTTCCCTTCCTTAGGTACCTTAGATACGCCGCGTTTTTTCTTTTTCTGCTTGCACTTATTTTCTAGCCAAATCCTGTTACCCTCATCCATACTCTCATAATGGGAGGACGTGGAGGACATGGCACCTTTCTCACGCTCCATCCTCCTGACCTCCTCATCCAACTCCTCATCCCTCAGGGCCTCAGTAGCATGACCAGCCTCTGAGGAAGGACCAAGGGTCACCCCAGCAACCTGAGGCTTCCCCAGTTCTCTCCCTTTTTTTCTGGCTTCAAGCCGCCTCAACTGAGAAGGTGACTTATTCTTGCTTTTCTTCACAGGCCCCTCAGCTCCTCCACCTCTGCTGGTACCTTCCCCAGCAGAAGCAACCTCATGGCTCTCCTCCACTGGGGTCACAACCGCATTGGCAAAGGAGCGAGGACAACGGCTGAAAGGGTGACCAAGCTCACCACACAGGTTACACCTAATGTCCTTACAGGATGCAGCGAGATGACCTAGCCCACCACACAAAGCGCACTTCTGCACTTGGCAGCTGGCGCTAAAGTGTGTGGGGTCACCGCACCTGTGACAGACCTTCGGCTGCCCCTGGTAGAAAATCAGGATTCTGTCCCGCCCAAGAAAGGCTGAAGAAGGAATGTGGGCGACTGTGCCGCCTGAACACTTCAACTTCATCATGAAGGTCCAGGCCCCAGACCAAATGCCAAATTCATTGCGGTTTTTCTGAGGTACCTGTACAACCTCACCATAACGACTGAGCCAAGTCATGATGTCCACGCAAGAAAGTGACTCGTTACGGGTCAAAACGGTCACTTTCTTGACTGCGTTTTGGCGGGACACTGCTTGCACAGCAAAACATTCCTACGGGAAGCTCCGGGCCCAGTTGTGGGTAAAGACCATACAGTCTCTCCCCCCCTTTTCTCTTGGAAGGCTGCCAGGCCATGCCTGTCTGTCCAGAAGGACAGATCAACCTCTCTCCCCTCTACAGTGATTGACTTTTCCCCTCTCCTGAGAGCCTCCAGAAGACGCCTTTGCAAAACGCTGTTCCCAGAGCCAGGAGACAAGGAGTTAACCCCACTTGCCCCAGCGGTGACACTCGCATAGCTCCTTATGGGAGCGGCCACCACTGGGGGTGCAGATGGACCAGCACTCCTACCAGGATCCCCCCCCATCACCATTCACCACCCCCACATTCACCACACTATGTACATTACTGCCTCGCTTCCCTGCATCAGTCACACCAGCTGGGCCAGGAGGACCTGGGGTTGCCTCGGCATCACTGGGCACTGGGGGTAGAGCCACCTCCATAGCTGATTCAGCCTGAGAAGAGGCAGCTCCAACCCCCATCTTACTTGTGCCCTCTGCCTCACTGGCATTAACCCCTTGTTGACCAGCTGTTTTAATGTTTGTGCACCGCTGCTCGCTGGATGCAAGAAGTCTCTTATCTTTATTAACTCCGGACAGTCTCTTATTGCCATCTCCTGGGTCAGATGCCCCGATACAAAACACTTTCCCTGCGCCTTTCCCGCAGGCTGCACAGGATGTTTGGGAGGCGCCGCACCACAAGCCCCAGCAGCCCCATCACACTGCCGCTGCCACTCACTGGAGCTAGAAGCAGCCACAGCGCTAGGGGCCACAGGAGCCAACGCCACCGCCCCTGGCACCGGGCCACCCCCCCTCCCACTGGGGGGCAGCGCACAGTACCAGGACCTGCCGGCTCGCCCTCACTGTCCGGCCTTTCGGCCGATGCCTTCCCTGCACCATCCTTGCTACTACAAACAAGGCTGGTGCTCTGCGCCATGATGGAACGTGGCTTTGCAATCTCCCCGCACCCTGGCACCAAGTCCACTGCAGGATTCGTGCTGGGCTGGGTAACGGGGCCTACACGACAGGCTGGCACTGCTGCCCGCCCGGAGGGGACGAAACACCAAGCTCACCTCCTGAGACGCCTTGGTCTTCTTGGCTCTCTTCTTCCTCTTTTGGTCATCATCCGGGATCTCATCGCCGAAGGAGAAGTGCTGGAGGTGAACTGGGGACTCAAGCTGACGGATCTGAGCCATTAGCGCCCCCCCCCCTGGCCGCTATCATCACTTTCCTCCTCCAGGTTGGCAGAGCCGCAGCCTGATGGTAATGGCGCTTGCTCTGCAGGCAGCCTGTCGTGCGAGGCCTGCTGGTGTTGGTGCAGGCCACCAGACGGACACGGCTCATCCTCCTCATCATCATCCGCCTGGAACTCAAGCCCCTTCACCTTTCTCAGCTTCTCCTGGCGCATCTCCTCAAATCTGGCGTCGTTTTCAAGCTTTTCCCTGATCGGACCGCTGTGCTTGCGGATTAGATGACGATTTTCCTCCAGAGCGGTGAACTCTATGGTGGTAAGAAGATCAGGCTTCTTCTTCTTAGTGACCACCCCCGCTAGGGCCAAGGTCTCCCTTATCTCCTCCTGGAGCCTCCTCAGCGCTTTTCCAGCTTCCTCGTACTCACGGAGGTGCTCAGCTTTCCTGGAGGAGCACTCAGGCTGATGTTACTTGCCTTGATCTTCTGTGAACCGGAGACCTTGCGGCTTCCCTGGGTCTTGGGGGTGGCAGCCGAGGTCACATCGCTGCGTCCTTGGCTCCGGGCAGATCTTCTCACCCCCTCCGTTTTGGCCGGTAACTGGCTTCTCCTGCCTCCCCCCGGCCTGGTCTGGGAGACAGGAGCCTGGGACTTTCCTGCTTCACTCATCCCACAGAACCCACTCCCTCCCTGGGGAGAAGAGAGCAGGCCTGGGTGGATTGGGTTTGCTCCAGGTGGTGCAGGAGCTCAGCAGCAACAACCACACCCGTCAGTAGCTCACAGCAAAATGATCCAGCACGAACTATTCTGCTGCTGGTGCAGTCACTGTGTACATACATGACATTACTTATCCTGTACTGATCCTGAGTTACATCCTGTATTATACCCCAGAGCTGCACTCACTATTCTGCTGCTGGTGCAGTCACTGTGTACATACATGACATTACTTATCCTGTACTGATCCGGAGTTACATCCTGTATTATACCCCAGAGCTGCACTCACTATTCTGCTGCTGGTGCAGTCACTCTACATACATGACATTACTTATCCTGTACTGATCCTGAGTTACATCCTGTATTATACGCCAGAGCTGCACTCACTATTCTGCTGCTGGTGCAGTCACTGTGTACATACATGACATTACTTATCCTGTACTGATCCTGAGTTACATCCTGTATTATACTCCAGAGCTGCACTCACTATTCTGCTGCTGGTGCAGTCACTGTGTACATACATGACATTACTTATCCTGTACTGATCCTGAGTTACATCCTGTATTATACTCCAGAGCTGCACTCACTATTCTGCTGCTGGTGCAGTCACTGTGTACATACATGACATTACTTATCCTGTACTGATCCTGAGTTACATCCTGTATTATACCCCAGAGCTGCACTCACTATTCTGCTGCTGGTGCAGTCACTGTGTACATACATACATTACTTATCCTGTACTGATCCTGAGTTACATCCTGTATTATACCCCAGAGCTGCACTCACTATTCTGCTGCTGGAGCAGTCACTGTGTACATACATGACATTACTTATCCTGTACTGATCCTGAGTTACATCCTGTATTATACCCCAGAGCTGCACTCACTATTCTGCTGCTGGTGCAGTCACTGTGTACATACATGACATTACTTATCCTGTACTGATCCTGAGTTACATCCTGTATTATACCCCAGAGCTGCACTCACTATTCTGCTCCTGTGTATATATTGAGGTCTCTCTCCCAGCATGCTCTGTGTTTCTCCTGCAGGTTGTGTTGCATCGCTCCGGTCTTGGCCGCCAGGGTTCTTCCTGGGGTGGAGGTGACTGTGGGTCAGGAAGATGAACAAGGAGGTAAATGGCCGTATGCCGGGACCACCAAAGCCATCCAGGCCCTGGGAGGAAAGCACTGCGCCAAGGAGGTGCACATATCCTTCTCATAGCCCGGGGGTGGGGGTGTAGGGGTCCATGTTTGGGGTCATGGTGATCAGCCAGGACCATTGTTATGTCTATGTGTTTGATAGTAAAGGAGGCATGGAGTGTGTGGGGAATTAGTCATCAGGAGTTTTGGGGTCGTTATTCCTGGTCCCTTTATTACTTTACCTTCAGACAAGCTAGTGGAGCCGGGGTCGTAGTTTTCGGGACCTGGAGGGAGGAGCAGTTGGGTGGGGACAGGGAGGAGCTGGATTAGAAGGTGGAGTCCTGGTGAGGTGGACTCTGATAGGTGGGATGGCTTCTCTGTGTTTGGTTCCTTAACCCTTTCCCTCCACGAGGTCCATGTGGACAGGACCAGCAGAGTTGTCACCACCCCGGCCTTCATGGCGCATGCGCCGCTTCATAACATATTTGATGGGATTGGAGCCATGGTCTCTGCTGTCATTAAACTGACGGGAAAGTAAAGGTCCCATCATCAGCTGCTGATGTCTCTCACAGTCCAGAGGTCTGTCATATACCAGAGCGCAGTACAGACCATCAGCTGCCGATGTCTCTTCTCACAGTCCAGAGGTCTGTCATATACCAGAGCGCAGTACAGACCATCAGCCATTATATTCTTGTAATCACAGTATCGCAGGACGTGAGGCTGGAAGTAGAAGTAAAGTTTTTTTTCCCTGTATTGTATTCTTGTGCTTCGTGTCTGGACTTCCTCTCTTGTCTGATGATTCGCCTCCGTTTCCCCTTTCTCTGAGCCGAGTCTGTGACAGAGTCCTCCAGCTACGGCCACGTCCGGATGGTGAATCAGGGACATGAAGGCTTCACTTATTCACGGAAGTCTTGCTGTCGGTCCTGGTCACATGGGAGACGAGCAGCTGGAGGAAGAGTCTTGTGGTTCTTACTGGATGTGGCCTTAAATGTTAAAATACCCCAATGAATCGTTTACCCCAGTGTGGCTCCAGCCGGGTTTGGCTTTTGCCTTCTACAGGCGTTACCAAAGTGATATGCCGGGTGAAAACCAGGCTAAGGTCTGTAATTACCGCAGGAGACCCCCTGGCCGTTACCCCTCCAGCAGTCATGTTGCTGGGGTCAGGCAGACACCTCACGGGGTAGTCCTAGGTCAGGTGCAGGCGCGTTCGGTGTCGGGCTGCACGCCGGTGCTTGGGTGCGTTCGGTGTCGGGCTGCACGCCGGTGCTTGGGTGCGTTCGGTGTCGGGCTGCACGCCGGTGCTTGGGTGCGTTCGGTGTCGGGCTGCACGCCGGTGCTTGGGTGCGTTCGGTGTCGGGCTGCACGCCGGTGCTTGGGTGCGTTCGGTGTCGGGCTGCACGCCGGTGCTTGGGTGCGTTCGGTGTCGGGCTGCACGCCGGTGCTTGGGTGCGTTCGGTGTCGGGCTGCACGCCGGTGCTTGGGTGCGTTCGGTGTCGGGCTGCACGCCGGTGCTTGGGTGCGTTCGGTGTCGGGCTGCACGCCGGTGCTTGGGTGCGTTCGGTGTCGGGCTGCACGCCGGTGCTTGGGTGCGTTCGGTGTCGGGCTGCACGCCGGTGCTTGGGTGCGTTCGGTGTCGGGCTGCACGCCGGTGCTTGGGTGCGTTCGGCGTCGGGCTGCACGCCGGTGCTTGGGTGCGTTCGGCGTCGGGCTGCACGCCGGTGCTTGGGTGCGTTCGGCGTCGGGCTGCACGCCGGTGCTTGGGTGCGTTCGGTTTCATTTACATACAATCCGTTCCTATAAGGACAATGTAACCTCGGGGCAATCCTGCTTATTACCTTTAGTCTCATAGAGGCCAGAGCGAGGAGACGGCCGATATCGGAGGGGCAGTAGGTGCATGGAGAGACCTCAGTGTACAACATACTCCAGGCTGATTATCAATGATTCCTCCTGTACATTCAGGTCTGAATACTGATAATCCACATAAGAATCCGGTGCCGGAGATGACGCGGTCTCTGGCTTATTAGATGAAAATCAGCTGAATCCACAATTTAATGTATAGTTTTCCTGATGAGGGAGAGGGTCCTGCAGGGACAGAGTCTATCAGAGGAAGACACACGGTTCTATCAGAGGAAGACACAGGGTTCTAGCAGCGGAGTCTAGCGGAGGAAGACACGGGTCTAGCGGGGGGAGGACACATGGTTCTAGCAGCGGAGTCTAGCGGAGGAAGACACGGGTCTAGCGGGGGGAGGACACATGGTTCTAGCAGCGGAGTCTAGCGGAGGAAGACACGGGTCTAGCGGGGGGAGGACACATGGTTCTAGCGGAGGAGTCTATTGGAGGAGAAGACATGTTCTAGCGGCGGAGTATATCAGAGGAGGACACACGGTTCTAGCAGTGGAGTCTAGCGGGATGAGGACACACGGTTCTAGCAGCGGAGGCTAGTGGAGGAGGATACACGGTTCTAGCAGCGGAGGCTAGTGGAGGAGGACACACGGTTCTAGCAGCGGAGTCTAGCGGGATGAGGACACAGGGTTCTAGCAGCGGAGTCTAGCGGGATGAGGACACACGGTTCTAGCAGCGGAGGCTAGTGGAGGAGGATACACGGTTCTAGCAGCGGAGGCTAGTGGAGGAGGACACACGGTTCTAGCAGCGGAGTCTAGCGGGATGAGGACACACGGTTCTAGCAGCGGAGGCTAGTGGAGGAGGATACACGGTTCTAGCAGCGGAGGCTAGTGGAGGAGGATACACGGTTCTAGCAGCGGAGGCTAGTGGAGGAGGACACACGGTTCTAGCAGCGGAGTCTAGCGGGATGAGGACACAGGGTTCTAGCAGCGGAGTCTAGCGGGATGAGGATACACGGTTCTAGCAGCGGAGGCTAGTGGAGGAGGATACACGGTTCTAGCAGCGGAGGCTAGTGGAGGAGGACACACGGTTCTAGCAGCGGAGTCTAGCGGGATGAGGACACACGGTTCTAGCAGCGGAGGCTAGCGGAGGAGGACACACGGTTCTAGCAGCGGAGGCTAGCGGAGGAGGACACACGGTTCTAGCAGCGGAGGCTAGCGGAGGAGGACACACGGTTCTAGCAGCGGAGGCTAGCGGAGGAGGACACACGGTTCTAGCAGCGGAGGCTAGCGGAGGAGGACACACGGTTCTAGCAGCGGAGGCTAGCGGAGGAGGACACACGGTTCTAGCAGCGGAGGCTAGCGGAGGAGGACACACGGTTCTAGCAGCGGAGGCTAGCGGAGGAGGACACACGGTTCTAGCAGCGGAGGCTAGCGGAGGAGGACACACGGTTCTAGCAGCGGAGGCTAGCGGAGGAGGACACACGGTTCTAGCAGCGGAGGCTAGCGGAGGAGGACACACGGTTCTAGCAGCGGAGGCTAGCGGAGGAGGACACACGGTTCTAGCAGCGGAGGCTAGCGGAGGAGGACACACGGTTCTAGCAGCGGAGGCTAGCGGAGGAGGACACACGGTTCTAGCAGCGGAGGCTAGCGGAGGAGGACACACGGTTCTAGCAGCGGAGGCTAGTGGAGGAGGATACACGGTTCTAGCAGCGGAGCCTAGCGGAGGAGGACACACGGTTCTAGCAGCGGAGGCTAGTGGAGGAGGATACACGGTTCTAGCAGCGGAGGCTAGTGGAGGAGGACACACGGTTCTAGCAGCGGAGTCTAGCGGGATGAGGACACACGGTTCTAGCAGCGGAGGCTAGCGATGGAGGACACACGGTTCTAGCAGCGGAGGCTAGTGGAGGAGGACACACGGTTCTAGCAGCGGAGGCTAGTGGAGGAGGACACACGGTTCTAGCAGCGGAGTCTAGCGGAGGAGGACACACGGTTCTAGCAGCGGAGTCTAGCGGAGGAGGACACACGGTTCTAGCGGAGGAGGACACACGGTTCTAGCAGCGGAGTCTAGCGGAGGAGGACACACGGTTCTAGCAGCGGAGTCTAGTGGAGGAGGACACACGGTTCTAGCAGCGGAGCCTAGCGGAGGAGGACACACGGTTCTAGCAGCGGAGGCTAGTGGAGGAGGATACACGGTTCTAGCAGCGGAGGCTAGTGGAGGAGGACACACGGTTCTAGCAGCGGAGTCTAGCGGGATGAGGACACACGGTTCTAGCAGCGGAGGCTAGCGATGGAGGACACACGGTTCTAGCAGCGGAGGCTAGTGGAGGAGGACACACGGTTCTAGCAGCGGAGGCTAGTGGAGGAGGACACACGGTTCTAGCAGCGGAGTCTAGCGGAGGAGGACACACGGTTCTAGCAGCGGAGTCTAGCGGAGGAGGACACACGGTTCTAGCGGAGGAGGACACACGGTTCTAGCAGCGGAGTCTAGCGGAGGAGGACACACGGTTCTAGCAGCGGAGTCTAGTGGAGGAGGACACACGGTTCTAGCAGCGGAGTCTAGCGGAGGAGGACACACGGTTCTAGCAGCGGAGGCTAGTGGAGGAGGATACACGGTTCTAGCAGCGGAGTCTAGCGGAGGAGGACACACGGTTCTAGCAGCGGAGTCTAGCGGAGGAGGACACACGGTTCTAGCAGCGGAGTCTAGCGGAGGAGGACACACGGTTCTAGCAGCGGAGTCTAGCGGAGGAGGACACACGGTTCTAGCAGCGGAGGCTAGTGGAGGAGGACACACGGTTCTAGCAGCGGAGTCTAGCGGAGGAGGACACACGGTTCTAGCAGCGGAGGCTAGTGGATGAGGACACACGGTTCTAGCAGCGGAGGCTAGTGGAGGAGGACACACGGTTTTAGCAGCGGAGTCTAGCGGAGGAGGACACACGGTTCTAGCAGCGGAGTCTAGCGGGATGAGGACACACGGTTCTAGCAGCGGAGGCTAGTGGAGGAGGATACACGGTTCTAGCAGCGGAGCCTAGCGGAGGAGGACACACGGTTCTAGCAGCGGAGGCTAGTGGAGGAGGATACACGGTTCTAGCGGAGGAGGACACACGGTTCTAGCAGCGGAGTCTAGCGGGATGAGGACACACGGTTCTAGCAGCGGAGGCTAGCGATGGAGGACACACGGTTCTAGCAGCGGAGGCTAGTGGAGGAGGACACACGGTTCTAGCAGCGGAGGCTAGTGGAGGAGGACACACGGTTCTAGCAGCGGAGTCTAGCGGAGGAGGACACACGGTTCTAGCAGCGGAGTCTAGCGGAGGAGGACACACGGTTCTAGCGGAGGAGGACACACGGTTCTAGCAGCGGAGTCTAGCGGAGGAGGACACACGGTTCTAGCAGCGGAGTCTAGTGGAGGAGGACACACGGTTCTAGCAGCGGAGTCTAGCGGAGGAGGACACACGGTTCTAGCAGCGGAGTCTAGCGGAGGAGGACACACGGTTCTAGCAGCGGAGTCTAGCGGAGGAGGACACACGGTTCTAGCAGCGGAGTCTAGCGGAGGAGGACACACGGTTCTAGCAGCGGAGTCTAGCGGAGGAGGACAGAAGAATCTGGAAGAGGAGGGTTGGAATGTCATAGTTCACCTTGCAGGTGTGTGGAGACTTACAGGGGGGATTCTGGGAAATATGCAAATACATTTTTTCAGGATGGGATAAGGAAAACCACGCCTCTTGTTGCCTTGTAAGGCAGCTCCTTATACATTAAGCCTGACTTTCAGGAAGGATATCTATTCCAGAAGCCTCAGACTTCCTCGAGGTAAAATCTAGGATTTGTATTGAATCCATAGAGGCAGGAAATGTGACCTCAGCCACGATCTACAGCCACAAATTAGAGACATGGACTCCCTCACAGTAATACAATCCTGTATAAAGCGACAACACCGAGAATCTCTCCAGTTATCTAAAGTAAATGGTGGATCAGCTCCTGATCCTCGGGCCTCCTTATACGCAGCACCATTAGGGAATGGGGTACAGACGCCACAGACGCCCTCGGCTGCTGAGCGTCACCTGCTTAGGGAAATGACCGCGCTGATACAAAGCTACGGATTCATGTGGATTATTATTTCCTGGAGGCCGGGGTCACTCCTGGACCTTCCCGGGGCCTTCAATGTGATCTCTGTGTAAAATGTTACAATTATGTTGATTTTAAATGTAAAAACATCTGGGAAATGTAAGTATACACACTGTAGGTCTTGGATGGGATTTTATTGATGAAACAGGAAGTTGTAGGTGAGGGGATCACACGGACAATGACTGAGGCCTTGGAGAAGATTGCGCTGATCTGCAGCGAGTGCTGAGCCGCCGCTGTTTCCGAGTGTTTGCATCTCTTCAGTACAGTGTAAGAAACTGTTTTAGCTGATAGGCCTTTGACGTTTCCCTTCCTAGAAAATGTATTTGCATATTTCCCAGAATTCCCTAGTGGAGAGGCAGCCTTATTTCCCGAACCTAGTCAGTAAGTTACTCATCTAAATCCGTTCCCTGTACTGTTCTGAAGAGTTGCAAACACATGAAAACAGAGCTGTGTACAAGTTGTTTCTTAGTATGGCGGTCGTCGTGTCCGCTTTACACGCAGAAGGTTCAATCACCAGTGAAATGGTTGGCTGATGTTCTCAGGAGATGAGCTGCTCTCTGCCACTCAGTGATGGTTGTCTGGCTGAGCTATGTGTAGCACTCGAGGACCTCATCTGCCCGGACCTGCTGGAGCAGAATGCCACTGTCATTGGAGGAAGTAACGATCCTGTATAAGTGGAAGGGAGATGGGTGTGACCTCAGGAACTGGTTTCCCATCTCAATGTGGACTACAGGAGCTTGGCCAAGGTGCCGGCTTACAGTTTAAAGGTCATCACTGGAGAGATCGTCCATCGTGTACAGAATCACTGACAGCTTAGTCCTCGTGAGAGATGCGGTGCCGTACATCGGAAGCTGCCACCGTAGAGCTCAGGGGCAGGGAAATGCCTATGTTTGGTCTGGGTAAGATGTTCAATACCTTTGTGGGTAGCTTGACATCCGCAGCACAGTGTTGGTAAACACCTGGAAGACGGACCCCTTCCCTGTCCTCTCCGGCCATTTTCACCTCTTTTTATTGTTTGCATTGTAGAGCTACTCACAGAATCCAATAGATTAGAGAGAACTGGGTCCAGGACCCGAGGGTCAACTGCAAGAAGGCAGAATGCTTTTCGGAGACTGGCAGCTTGTGTCTTCTACTCTCTTCACCGTCCAACTGGACTTGAGCCCTGGAGTCCTGGTACGAAGGCTTCTCCAAAGTCCACACAAGAATCGCACTGTGGGTCCACAAGCAACTCTCCTTGGAGGGGAAAGTTCTGCTCCTGCACACTGTGGTCATGATGAAAAAGCTGCTTAAGGGGGGTAACAGTGTCCCCAACATCTTCGACTGGCTCTGCATTTCTTTTGTTTGTGGCTGTGTGCAGGACTCTGTCACCACCTCTGCCGGAAGGTCCATGTCTCGCTTCCGTCTCCTTCCCCTATGGTAGGACCTCGGATGGGATAAGTGGGACTACACCTTCCCTTACATTGGGACCTTTAATGGTTCTATAGCAGGTCCCTGCTGTGTGAGAGAGCGCCATCTGGAGGGAGGAAATTACCATCAAAATCCATGTTGCTAAACCCGGGACAATGCTCATAGCTCCAGGCCCCGGGACCGTGGGATCCTCTTATATCTGTTATCCGTGGCCTCCAACCTTCTAACATCAACTTTATAAATTAGGCTAATGAGCCTGAAAGACAACGGAGGCAGTTCCCAGAGCTGCCTCATTAACATAATTATAAAAGTTGACAGGACTCTGTCTATCCAGCACTAACACCATGGCTGCTCCTCAACTGAGAGATTATTCAATTCTGGACAGAAAGGAAGACAGAGATGAGGATGACTGAGCCCCAACATAAGGACGTGACGGCAAAGACCACGCTGCAGGAGTCTTCAACTTTACCTTAAGTCGATGGTAGAGGAAAGGTCAAGGAGCCCTTCTCCCCTGTCCGTCTGTCCTGTGAATTCCCCACCCGCTCCTCGCTGTAATTCATATCACCCATGGGTGATGGAGCATTTCATTGTGTTGTAGAGTCTGGGACGTCTCATGGCAGTGACGCAGCTGGGAATCCGATCTTTTTGGAATAGACTGGTTAAGCTTCCTGAAAGTCAGGCTTGCTGTACAGGGAGCTGCCTTGCATGGGACTAAGAGGCAATGATTTCCCGATCCCATCCTGTGTGCAGGAGGCCTCTGTGTTATCTCCCAGGTTTACTTAGATGCTGTGCAGATCATTTTCTGCTCCGGTCACATTTTTTGCCGCCAATAACAATTTTTGTGCATTTTTTAATAAAAGATAAATAACAATTTAATAGCTGGGGGTGTGCAGAGCGCCCCCTGACATGTGGCAGGTACATTCATACAAGGTGATTGGGGGTCACTGATTCCATATCTTGCTAAATATTTAGAAATCGCAGTAGCAAAAGTGTTAATTAGTATCTGCTCATAAAGAAGAGTATTGCCCCCCACCCCACCCCCCACGAGGGGCGTCAGGCCCTAATGTGACTCCCCATGACCCCCTCACGTCTCCTGTCTGTAGCGTGGGCTGAGAGGTAGGTAAAATGGTTTTCAGCCTTCTCTCAATCTTCTTAATAGGAATCTACAAAGCTTCCTTGGGGCTGAGATTCTCTGCCATTGATTTGGTCCCCCCCCCCCTCCCCCCTGTCTAACTTCTGCTTTGTTTTCTGGTCACCCCTCTCGTCTGCTGTCTGGTTGTGACCTCTGATTATGGACGGAGACACACTCTGGGTTTTCTATACCCCGAGGCTTCACCTCCTCTCTATCCCTCTGATTATTCATTGTAGGGCTCCATTAACCCCCCCCCCCCCCCTTCCCACCTACCCCCCATCGCTCTGTATATTACTGTTCTGCAGTCCTACAGTGAGTTACTGGTGGTTGGATTGGGTGTTCACTATTGTAACGTTAGGGCCGGACAATAGCCCTTCCTTGGACAATGGCCACTCCTGTGTCCTCTGCCGCTCCTGCGTCCCCCTGCCGCTCCTGTTTATGGCTGAAGGCCCCGGACTTCTTCTTGGCTTAGGATATTCAGGCTCGGACCCCTTGAAGAGTTGTGGTGGTCAGTTCTGTGGTGGTCAGTTCTGTGGGGTCTCTTCATCCTCGTTGTAGATCAGACATTTGAGTCGTTGGAGCTTGAAGTGAAAGACATGGAGATAATGAGAAGACAAGAAAAGCTACAGACAAAACTCAGTTCACGTAAACCCCCCCCCCTCCGCGTGGCGGGAGAACATTCTATATAGATGTAGACCAGGAGACCCCAAAAGCCTCCACGTGTCCCTCCCCCGGTGAGGAGCCGTGTCAGGGGCAGAAGTCCCCGTGTACCGTCACACATGGACACCTCTATGATTTACATGGCGACCCCTGGTGTGAGGGTCCCTGGAGAAGACACAGGCCTCGCTTCTGAGGGGTCCCATAGGATACGGGAATTATCTCACCTTCATATGATGGGAAGCGGTGCATGCGCCGCCATCTAACCACTACGACCGCGAGGAGCACAGCCACTAACCCCCCAGTGATGAGAGACACAGCGAGGACCCCGGGACCAGACGTCTCCTTCTCCCGAGCTTCCACCTTCCCTGAGGAGAGAGAAAAGACGTCTGAGCGGCCTCTGTCCTGAAGGCTGAGCCGCAAGACATCGGGGGGGATGGGGGGGTGAAGGGGTGGGTGTGCTGGGGAGGGGAGGGTGAAGGGGTGGGTGTGGAAGAGTATTATAGGGATATTTCATAACTTTCAAAACTTCAAAAAAATAAACTTTCAAAAATGTATCTAGATGAGAAAGAGCACATGGTGGAGCACATGGCGCACTGCGGTGAACCCCCCTAAGCCACACACTGGCCACGCCCCTAACCACACCCAAAATCTGCTGAGGCCACACTGCAGCAGTAAGCATCATGTCAGGGAGTCCTTGCACAGCACCAGGGGATGGGGAGGTGAGGGATTCTGATGGTACATGTCCTTTAACCCTTTGCCGCACCATACCGTTCCCCAAGGTCCTGGTGCATCAGCTGCATAATGCAGCAAACACTCCGGATAGCTGCTGGCAACGGGCGTGATGTCATCGGGAAGCCACAAGCAGTTGCCATGTCCGTATAACACTCCAGGACTTGGCATTTCTGCAGATCCGATACAATGGGCCAGGTCTTTACCGTAGAACATATATAAAAATAATAAAAATCAGAAACATGTTACGTCCCAAAAGTCTCGATCTATAAGTATTTAAGAAAGCTTTTTCTCGTCGGTGGACCCTGTAATGGCAAATGGCGGCCAAATATCCAGAACGCCACTTCTTTGCCATTTTAAGAAAAAGCAACCAACTAGTCTTACAGTCCCCAAATTGTTATAAATGAAAACGTCATCTCATCCCGCAAAAATGACACCACCCACAGCACCGAGCAGCGACGTACAGAACGCTCTCGCCAAAAGATCCTCAGTGGGAAGGGGTTAAGGTACATCTGGATAGCGGAAGAGCCGGCACTGAGGGGATTGGGGGATATTATTTGGCAGGGGGTGTATGGGAAAAAGTGAAGTATTTAACACTTTAGCTGCTGCTTGTCTACACGAGGACCTGACCTCACACTACATCTTCTGTGCACTCCCGGCTCTGCTGCATCTTCTCTGTCTTCCCGGGCTGAAGTTCAGTAAGGAAGGAGGGCAGTAACACAAGTGATAGCAGAACGGGTGAGCTGCAGCAGCGCTGATAAGATGGTCCTGCCCTGGGGGCTCCCGGCATGTGGCAGCAGCCTGTGCTGGAGCTCCATTCATACAACAGCCCTAAGGGACCTGACAGCGAGAGGAGAGAGGGCTCTGTGTGTTCCCTGGGCTATGGGAGGTGCCGGGGGCAGAACTCGGAGGAGGGACAACAAGGGAATAATCGGGACATTCTCCCAACCGAGCGGGACGGTTGGGAGCTATGATACTGTTCTCTGGTGGTCGGGGGCTCTCACCAAACATTGATAAGATTTAGACCTTCTATTCCTGGAGATGTTATCCAGGGGACTAAGGCTTGCATGTTCCTCTTCTGGACAACTTGGAGAGCCTCATGGGAGCAGCTTGGGCCTTTATGGGACTTTCTCTCCTGTAGAGGTGACACCTCTGATACTTGGGGTAGTCATGGACTCACATGTCAGGGATGTCAGATTTCCATTCCTCGTAATGATGACACATTGGATGCTGATGTTGGATGTCATGTTGAGGGTGATTGTGCTGGTCACATTAATCAGGTCCCCATCCCATAGAACATACTGGTGGATGTGACCATCCGGCACCTCTTTCCCATCATGAGCATTTATCCAGGCTATTCTTGGCTCCTCCAGTCCTCCCTTTGATGTGCAGTTCAGGGTCAGCTCCTGGCCATGTTGTAGGTTCCTTACTGAAGGCGTTTCCACCACCGGGATACTGAATTCAGCTGCAGATAGAAAGTATGAGGGTTGAAGGTTGTGTGTGGGTGAGACCTTCTCTGAGGTGGAGAATAGAGCTTATATTAGAGCCTAAATGTAAGAAAGAATTGACAGTAAGGTAAAGGTTTCCGCTGGTGAGAGAAGGAGGAGGTGAAGGGAAGGTCGTCCTGTGCTCGCAAGTCAGGATAAAGGTGAAAGTGAGAAGGAAATCTGCAGATAAAGGTAAGATCTGCTCTTGGGGTGGAGGTAAAACAGAGTTCGACTCAAAAGGTGAGGTAAGGATTTTGGTTAAAGGGAGACTTGGTCATGAGGTGAAGGTAAAGGTGAGACGTTCTCAAGAGATGGAGATGGAGATGAAGGGGAGACGTTCTCAAGAGATGGAGATGAAGGGGAGACGTTCTCAAGAGATGGAGATGAAGGGGAGACGTTCTCAAGAGATGGAGATGGAGATGAAGGTGAGACGTTCTCAAGAGATGGAGATGAAGGGGAGACGTTCTCAAGAGATGGAGATGAAGGGGAGACGTTCTCAAGAGATGGAGATGAAGGGGAGACGTTCTCAAGAGATGGAGATGAAGGGGAGACGTTCTCAAGAGATGGAAATGGAGATGAAGGGGAGACGTTCTCAAGAGATGGAGATGAAGGGGAGACGTTCTCAAGAGATGGAGATGAAGGGGAGACGTTCTCAAGAGATGGAGATGAAGGGGAGACGTTCTCAAGAGATGGAGATGAAGGGGAGACGTTCTCAAGAGATGGAGATGAAGGGGAGACGTTCTCAAGAGATGGAGATGAAGGTGAGACGTTCTCAAGAGATGGAGATGGAGATGAAGGGGAGACGTTCTCAAGAGATGGAGATGAAGGGGAGACGTTCTCAAGAGATGGAGATGAAGGGGAGACGTTCTCAAGAGATGGAGATGAAGGGGAGACGTTCTCATGAGATGGAGATGAAGGTGAGACGTTCTCATGAGATGGAGATGAAGGTGAGACGTTCTCAAGAGATGGAGATGAAGGTGAGACGTTCTCAAGAGATGGAGATGAAGGTGAGACGTTCTCAAGAGATGGAGATGAAGGGGAGACGTTCTCAAGAGATGGAGATGAAGGGGAGACGTTCTCAAGAGATGGAGATGAAGGGGAGACATTCTCAAGAGATGGAGATGAAGGGGAGACGTTCTCAAGAGATGGAGATGGAGATGAAGGGGAGACGTTCTCAAGAGATGGAGATGGAGATGAAGGGGAGACGTTCTCAAGAGATGGAGATGGAGATGAAGGGGAGACGTTCTCAAGAGATGGAGATGAAGGGGAGACGTTCTCAAGAGATGGAGATGAAGGTGAGACGTTCTCAAGAGATGGAGATGAAGGGGAGACGTTCTCAAGAGATGGAGATGAAGGTGAGACGTTCTCAAGAGATGGAGATGAAGGTGAGACGTTCTCAAGAGATGGAGATGAAGGGGAGACGTTCTCAAGAGATGGAGATGAAGGGGAGACGTTCTCAAAAGATGGAAATGGAGATGAAGGGGAGACGTTCTCAAGAGATGGAAATGGAGATGAAGGGGAGACGTTCTCAAGAGATGGAGATGAAGGGGAGACGTTCTCAAGAGATGGAGATGAAGGGGAGACGTTCTCAAGAGATGGAGATGAAGGGGAGACGTTCTCAAGAGATGGAGATGAAGGGGAGACGTTCTCAAGAGATGGAGATGAAGGGGAGACGTTCTCAAAAGATGGAAATGGAGATGAAGGGGAGACGTTCTCAAGAGATGGAGATGAAGGGGAGACGTTCTCATGAGATGGAGATGAAGGGGAGACGTTCTCAAGAGATGGAGATGAAGGGGAGACGTTCTCAAGAGATGGAGATGAAGGGGAGACGTTCTCAAGAGATGGAGATGAAGGGGAGACGTTCTCAAGAGATGGAGATGAAGGGGAGACGTTCTCAAGAGATGGAGATGAAGGGGAGACGTTCTCAAGAGATGGAAATGGAGATGAAGGGGAGACGATCTCATGAGATGGAGATGAAGGTGAGACGTTCTCAAGAGATGGAGATGAAGGGGAGACGTTCTCATGAGATGGAGATGAAGGGGAGACGTTCTCATGAGATGGAGATGAAGGGGAGACGTTCTCAAGAGATGGAGATGAAGGGGAGACGTTCTCAAGAGGTTTAGATAAAGGTAAAGTTGCATCCTCACCCGTCACCTCCAGCTCCACCGTTGTCTCACTGATGTTGCTTGTAAAGGAGGGACTCCACAGGATGATGCATTGGTAGGTGCCCCTATCATGTAGGGATAGGTTGTTAAGTCTGAGGTTGAAGTTTCCGGCATGCAGCCCATTAGGATTGAGATGCGAGCGGCCTCTGAATATCTCACTCACATGTGTGGGGTCCACCTTTCCATGTAAGGCCACTGCCACCACCAAAGGGTTTGGCTCCTTCTTCATCTGCCAGTAGACATCAATCTCCTCTATGGGGCCCGGCAACTGGTGGTGCAGACACGGTAACTCCACGGAACCATTCAGGACACCCACAAGCCCAACAGCCGACCTGAAGACTGACAAAGACCATGACAAAGACAAGTCATATATATATATACACACACACACACTAGCTGTATCTCCCGGTGTTATATATATACATACATAGACACACATATACATACATATACACACACACACACACTAGCTATATCTCCCGGTGTTATATATATATATATACATACATAGACACACATATACACACACACACACACACTAGCTGTATCTCCCGGTGTTATATATATATATATATATATACATACATAGACACACATATACACATCTTGATATATTATTATGCTGCTGGTATAACATGAATACTCACCAGTTGTCAGATAACAGAAGACAATCGCTGGGAACCTGCAGGAGGAGAGGAGAAAGTGACACAGAAATAACTGAGGGGACGGGAAATATTTACACATCACATTATTCACTTTCTGTTTCATTGCAGCCAATTGGGAAGATAAAAAAAAAAGTTATTTTTTTTCCCAAAAACTGTGCCCTCTGCCCCCCCACAGTAATGTGCCCTCTGCCCCCCCAGTAATGTGCACTATGCCCCCCCCAGTAATGTGCCCTGTGCCCCCCCACAGTAATGTGCCCTCTGCCCCCCCACAGTAATGTGCACTATGCCCCCCCCAGTAATGTGCACTATGCCCCCCCCCACAGTAATGTGCCCTCTGCCCCCCCACAGTAATGTGCCCTCTGCCCCCCCCCCAGTAATGTGCACTATGCCCCCCCACAGTAATGTGCCCTCTGCCCCCCCCCAGTAATGTGCACTATGCCCCCCCACAGTAATGTGCCCTCTGCCCCCCCCCACAGTAATGTGCCCTCTGCCCCCCCCAGTAATGTGCCCTCTGCCCCCCCCAGTAATGTGCCCTGTGCCCCCCCCCAGTAATGTGCCCTGTGCCCCCCCCCCAGTAATGTGCCCTGTGCCCCCCACCCAGTAATGTGCCCTCTGCCCCCCACCCAGTAATGTGCCCTCTGCCCCCAACCCAGTAATGTGCCCTCTGCCCCCCACCCAGTAATGTGCCCTCTGCTCCCCCCCAGTAATGTGCACTATGCCCCCCAGTAATGTGCACTATGCCCCCCAGTAATGTGCCCTCTGCCTCCCCCAGTAATGTGCCCTCTGCCCCCCAGTAATGTGCCCTCTGCCCCCCCAGTAATGTGCCCTCTGCCCCCCCAGTAATGTGCCCTCTGCCCCCCACCTAGTAATGTGCCCTCTGCCCCCCAGTAATGTGCCCTCTGCCCCCCACCCAGTAATGTGCCCTCTGCCCCCCCCCAGTAATGTGCCCTCTGCCCCCCCCAGTAATGTGCCCTCTGCCCCCCCCCAGTAATGTGCACTATGCCCCCCCCACAGTAATGTGCCCTCTGCCCCCCCCAGTAATGTGCACTATGCCCCCCCACAGTAATGTGCCCTCTGCCCCCCCCCAGTAATGTGCCCTCTGCCCCCCCCCAGTAATGTGCCCTCTGCCCCCCCCCAGTAATGTGCCCTCTGCCTCCCCCCAGTAATGTGCACTATGCCCCCCACAGTTAAGTGCCCTCTGCCCCCCACAGTAATGTGCCCTCTGCCCCCCCCCAGTAATGTGCACTATGCCCCCCCCACAGTAATGTGCCCTCTGCCCCCCCCATAGTAATGTGCCCTCTGCCCCCCCCACAGTAATGTGCCCTCTGCCCCCCCCCAGTAATGTGCCCTCTGCCCCCCCCCAGTAATGTGCCCTCTGCCCCCCACCCAGTAATGTGCCTCTGCCCCCCACCCAGTAATGTGCCCTCTGCCCCCACCCAGTAATGTGCCCTCTGCCCCCACCCAGTAATGTGCCCTCTGCCCCCCAGTAATGTGCCCTCTGCTCCCCCCAGTAATGTGCACTATGCCCCCAGTAATGTGCCCTCTGGCCTCCCCCAGTAATGTGCACTATGCCCCCCAGTAATGTGCCCTCTGCCCCCCACCCAGTAATGTGCCCTCTGCCCCCAGTAATGTGCCCTCTGCCCCCCACCCAGTAATGTGCCCTCTGCCCCCCCCAGTAATGTGCACTATGCCCCCCCCCACAGTAATGTGCCCTCTGCCCCCCCCACAGTAATGTGCCCTCTGCCCCCCCCCCAGTAATGTGCCCTCTGCCCCCCCACAGTAATGTGCCCTCTGCCCCCCCACAGTAATGTGCCCTCTGCCCCCCCCCACAGTAATGTGCCCTCTGCCCCCCCACAGTAATGTGCCCTCTGCCCCCCCCACAGTAATGTGCCCTCTGCCCCCCCCACAGTAATGTGCCATCTGCCCCCCCCACAGTAATGTGCCTCTGCCCCCCACCCAGTAATGTGCCCTCTGCCCCCCACCCAGTAATGTGCCCTCTGCCCCCCACCCAGTAATGTGCCCTCTGCCCCCCCCCAGTAATGTGCCTCTGCCCCCCACCCAGTAATGTGCCCTCTGCCCCCCCCCCAGTAATGTGCCCTCTGCCCCCCACCCCAGTAATGTGCCCTCTGCCCCCCCACCCAGTAATGTGCCCTCTGCCCCCCACCCAGTAATGTGCCCTCTGCCCCCCACCCAGTAATGTGCCCTCTGCTCCCCCCCAGTAATGTGCCCTCTGCTCCCCCCCAGTAATGTGCACTATGCCCCCCAGTAATGTGCCCTCTGCCTCCCCAGTAATGTGCACTATGCCCCCAGTAATGTGCACTATGCCCCCCAGTAATGTACCCTCTGCCCCCCACCCCAGTAATGTGCCCTCTGCCCCCAGTAATGTGCCCTCTGCCCCCACCCAGTAATGTGCACTATGCCCCCCCCACAGTAATGTGCCCTCTGCCCCCCCCCACAGTAATGTGCCCTCTGCCCCCCCCCCACAGTAATGTGCCCTCTGGCCCCCCCCCCAGTAATGTGCACTATGCCCCCCCACCAGTAATGTGCCCTCTGCCCCCCCCCCCCCAGTAATGTGCACTATGCCCCCCCACAGTAATGTGCACTATGCCCCCCCACAGTAATGTGCCCTCTGCCCCCCCCACAGTAATGTGCCCTCTGCCCCCCCCACAGTATGTGCCCTCTGCCCCCCCACAGTAATGTGCCTCTGCCCCCAGTATGTGCCCTCTGCCCCCCACCCAGTAATGTGCCCTCTGCCCCCCACCCAGTAATGTGCCCTCTGCCCCCCACCCAGTAATGTGCCCTCTGCCCCCCCCCAGTAATGTGCTCTCTGCCCCCCCTAGTAATGTGCTCTCTGCCCCCCTAGTAATGTGCTCTCTGCCCCCCTAGTAATGTGCTCTCTGCCCCCCCTAGTAATGTGCTCTCTGCCCCCCCTAGTAATGTGCTCTCTGCCCCCCCTAGTAATGTGCTCTCTGCCCCCCCTAGTAATGTGCCTCTCTGCCCCCCCTAGTAAGTGCTCTCTGCCCCCTAGTAATGTGCTCTCTGCCCCCCTAGTAATGTGCTCTCTGCCCCCCCTAGTAATGTGCTCTCTGCCCCCCCTAGTAATGTGCTTCTGCCCCCCCTAGTAATGTGCTCTCTGCCCCCCCTAGTAATGTGCTCTCTGCCCCCCCTAGTAATGTGCTCTCTGCCCCCCCTAGTAATGTGCTCTCTGCCCCCCCTAGTAATGTGCTCTCTGCCCCCCTAGTATGTGCTCTCTGCCCCCCCTGAATGTGCCTCTGCCCCCCCGTATGGTGCCCTCTGCCCCCCCCCCCTAATGTGCCCTCTGCCCCCCCCCGTAATGTGCCCTCTGCCCCCCCCCGTAATGTGCCCTCTGCCCCCCCCCAGTAATGTGCACTCTGCCCCCCCCCCAGTAATGTGCCCTCTGCCCCCCCCAGTAATGTGCCCTCTGCCCCCCCCCAGTAATGTGCCCTCTGCCCCCCCCCCCCAGTAATGTGCCCTCTGCCCCCCCCCCAGTAATGTGCCCTCTGCCCCCCCCAGTAATGTGCCCTCTGCCCCCCCCAGTAATGTGCCCTCTGCCCCCAACCCAGTACTGTGCCCTCTGCCCCCACCCAGTACTGTGCCCTCTGCCCCCCACCCAGTAATGTGCCCTCTGCCCCCCACCCAGTAATGTGCCCTCTGCCCCCCACCCAGTAATGTGCCCTCTGCCCCCCCACCCAGTAATGTGCCCTCTGCCCCCCCCCAGTAATGTGCCCTCTGCCCCCCCCTAGTAATGTTCCCACCGAAGCCACCAAGGGGCAGACAGAGGAAGAACCTTTCATCACTTAATTAAAAGAGGAAGGAAGAGGAAGGAGATACCAGGAGGAAGGGAGAGGAGGAGATACCAGGAGGAAGGGAGAGGAAGGAGATACCAGGAGGAAGGGAGAGGAAGGAGATACCAGGAGGAAGGGAGAGGAAGGAGATACCAGGAGGAAGGGAGAGGAAGGAAGAGGAAGGAGATACCAGGAGGAAGGGAGAGGAAGGAGATACCAGGAGGAAGGGAGAGGAAGGAAGAGAAGGAGATACCAGGAGGAAGGGAGAGGAAGGAAGAGGAAGGAGATACCAGGAGGAAGGGAGAGGAAGGAGATACCAGGAGGAAGGGAGAGGAAGGAGATACCAGGAGGAAGGGAGAGGAAGGAGATACCAGGAGGAAGGGAGAGGAAGGAGATACCAGGAGGAAGGGAGAGGAAGGAAGAGGAAGGAGATACCAGGAGGAAGGGAGAGGAAGGAAGAGGAAGGAGATACCAGGAGGAAGGGAGAGGAAGGAAGAGGAAGGAGATACCAGGAGGAAGGGAGAGGAAGGAAGAGGAAGGAGATACCAGGAGGAGGGAGAGGAAGGAAGAAGGAGATACCAGGAGGAAGGGAGAGGAAGGAAGAAGAAGGAGATACCAGGAGGAAGGGAGAGGAAGGAAGAGGAAGGAGATACCAGGAGGAAGGGAGAGGAAGGAAGAGGAAGGAGATACCAGGAGGAAGGGAGAGGAAGGAGATACCAGGAGGAAGGGAGAGGAAGGAGATACCAGGAGGAAGGGAGAGGAAGGAAGAAGAAGGAGATACCAGGAGGAAGGGAGAGGAAGGAAGAGGAAGGAGATACCAGGAGGAAGGGAGAGGAAGGAGATACCAGGAGGAAGGGAGAGGAAGGAAGAGGAAGGAGATACCAGGAGGAAGGGAGAGGAAGGAGATACCAGGAGGAAGGGAGAGGAAGGAAGAGGAAGGAGATACCAGGAGGAAAGGAAAGGAAGGAAGAGGAAGGAGATACCAGGAGGAAGGAAGAGGAAGGAGATACCAGGAGGAAGGGAGAGGAAGGAAGAAGGAGATACCAGGAGGAAGGGAGAGGAAGGAAGAAGAAGGAGATACCAGGAGGAAGGGAGAGGAAGGAAGAGGAAGGAGATACCAGGAGGAAGGGAGAGGAAGGAAGAGGAAGGAGATACCAGGAGGAAGGGAGAGGAAGGAGATACCAGGAGGAAGGGAGAGGAAGGAGATACCAGGAGGAAGGGAGAGGAAGGAAGAAGAAGGAGATACCAGGAGGAAGGGAGAGGAAGGAAGAGGAAGGAGATACCAGGAGGAAGGGGAGAGGAAGGAGATACCAGGAGGAAGGAGAGGAAGGAAGAGGAAGGAGATACCAGGAGGAAGGGAGAGGAAGGAGATACCAGGAGGAAGGGAGAGGAAGGAAGAGAAGGAGATACCAGGAGGAAAGGAAAGGAAGGAAGAGGAAGGAGATACCAGGAGGAAGGAAGAGGAAGGAGATACCAGGAGGAAGGGAGAGGAAGGAAGAGGAAGGAGATACCAGGAGGAAGGAGAGGAAGGAAGAGGAAGGAGATACCAGGAGGAAGGAAGAGGAAGGAGATACCAGGAGGAAGGAAGAGGAAGGAGATACCAGGAGGAAGGGAGAGAAGGAAGAGGGAAGGAGATACCAGGAGGAAGGGAGAGGAAGGAAGAGGAAGGAGATACCAGGAGGAAGGGAGAGGAAGGAAGAGGAAGGAGATACCAGGAGGAAAGGAAGAGGAAGGAGATACCAGGAGGAAGGAAGAGGAAGGAGATACCAGGAGGAAGGAAGAGGAAGGAGATACCAGGAGGAAGGAAGAGGAAGGAGATACCAGGAGGAAGGGAGAGGAAGGAAGAGGAAGGAGATACCAGGAGGAAGGGGAGAGGAAGGAAGAGGAAGGAGATACCAGGAGGAAGGAAGAGGAAGGAGATACCAGGAGGAAGGGAGAGGAAGGAAGAGGAAGGAGATACCAGGAGGAAGGGAGAGGAAGGAAGAGGAAGGAGATACCAGGAGGAAGGGAGAGGAAGGAGATACCAGGAGGAAGGAAGAGGAAGGAAGAGGAAGGAGATACCAGGAGGAAGGAAGAGGAAGGAGATACCAGGAGGAAGGGAGAGGAAGGAAGAGGAAGGAGATACCAGGAGGAAGGAAGAGGAAGGAGATACCAGGAGGAAGGAAGAGGAAGGAGATACCAGGAGGAAGGGAGAGGAAGGAAGAGGAAGGAGATACCAGGAGGAAGGAAGAGGAAGGAGATACCAGGAGGAAGGGAGAGGAAGGAAGAGGAAGGAGATACCAGGAGGAAGGGAGAGGAAGGAAGAGGAAGGAGATACCAGGAGGAAGGAAGAGGAAGGAGATACCAGGAGGAAGGGAGAGGAAGGAGATACCAGGAGGAAGGGAGAGGAAGGAAGAGGAAGGAGATACCAGGAGGAAGGGAGAGGAAGGAAGAGGAAGGAGATACCAGGAGGAAGGGAGAGGAAGGAAGAGAAGGAGATACCAGGAGGAAGGGAGAGGAAGGAGATACCAGGAGGAAGGGAGAGGAAGGAGATACCAGGAGGAAGGAAGAGGAAGGAAGAGGAAGGAGATACCAGGAGGAAGGGAGAGGAAGGAAGAGGAAGGAGATACCAGGAGAAGGAGAGGAAGGAAGAGGAAGGAGATACCAGGAGGAAGGGAGAGGAAGGAAGAGGAAGGAGATACCAGGAGGAAGGGGAGAGGAAGGAAGAGGAAGGAGATACCAGGAGGAAGGAAGAGGAAGGAGATACCAGAGGAAGGAAGAGGAAGGAGATACCAGGAGGAAGGGAGAGGAAGGAAGAGGAAGGAGATACCAGGAGGAAGGGAGAGGAAGGAAGAGGAAGGAGATACCAGGAGGAAGGGAGAGGAAGAAGAGGAAGGAGACCAGGAGGAGGGAGAGGAAGGAGATACCAGGAGCTTCTCCAACCGAGAACCAGGAGGAAGGGAGAGGAAGGGAAGAGGAAGGAGATACCAGGAGGAAGGAGAGGAAGGAAGAGGAAGGAGATACCAGGAGGAAGGGAGAGGAAGGAAGAGGAAGGAGATACCAGGAGGAAGGAGAGGAAGGAAGAGGAAGGAGATACCAGGAGGAAGGGAGAGGAAGGAAGAGGAAGGAGATACCAGGAGGAAGGGAGAGAAGGAAGAGGAAGGAGATACCAGGAGGAAGGGAGAGGAAGGAGATACCAGGAGCTTCTCCAACCGAGAACCAGGAGGAAGGGAAAGGTCCATTCACCGAACTCACACCGAGAAGCCCCAGTGCCCCCCCCCCCCCCATAGGGTATTCAGCACAGATTCATCTATTTATGGAATTTGTTACAAAGGGTCTGAAAACATTGAATCCAAAGAAATGTCAGTATCAGATTTCAGAAGGCGAATGATCCCACCATCGTCATAAAACCATCGGACCAGGGTGGGAACACGAAGAAATGTCCGACGACTGCATTCAGGGAGGAACCCAGGAGCATTCTGGACCCGGCACAGGCACAGAGTCCAATCTCTGAGTCAGAACATAGATTTATGTTCCAGAAACATCCTCAAATTAATAATAATAATACTTTATTATCCAGAAGGGCATTTAAGGTGTCACCTCAGCAATACATAAAATTGACAAGACAGCACATATATAAAAACTCACATAAAAAGGAACACATATACAATAAGACAGAGTAAAAGCACCAATACACATAAGTGAATAATTAGTTAAATAGATTATAAAAGTAATAAAATGGAACCCATATTTCCAATAGTCTTATTTTCTAAAACATTCCTATGTTACCCCTATTGCGATATTTGACAGCTCGAGAGCGGCCGGTATAAACGTCTTTTTGAATCTCTCCGACCTGCAGCGCAAGGGAATAAACGGGAGCTGAAACCACTGACCTGTGCCTGCAGCGCGCCGTGCAGGGGGTGGTCACTATTATTTCTAATTTTTCCAATTTCCTTATTATCCCGCACTGTACAAGTTTTTCCCATCGATCAAATTGCAAACCACTATGGAGGAGGCTTTCTTAATTATTTTATTCATCCTTTGACAATCCCTACTAGAAATACAGTTGCCCCAAGCCACTAGGGCAAATGCAAATGCGCTCACCATAACCGTGTTATAGAAACCGCCCATCATAGTCCTCGGGATGTCAAATGCCCTATGTCTACGTAAAAAGAATAGATTACTATTAGCACGTCTAGAGACCTTATCAATATGCTCATGCCAGCTTAATTTACTGTCAGTGATCACGCCCAAATATTTATAGCTACCAACCTGCTCCACTTCTGTCCCTGCTATAGTGAGCGGTTTGGGCATAACGCCCCTTTTCCTTGAAAAATCTATAACCAATTCTTTCGTCTTAGTTACATTGAATACGAGACCATTTGAGCTGCACCATTCGGTAAAAGTATTCACTGACTCTCGATATTCACCGTCGTCCCCCTCTGTGATACAGCCCACCATTACCGAATCATCCGAGTATTTCTGTAGAAAACAGGCCGGATCGTTTTTCCTAAAATCCGAGGTATACAGAATAAACAAGAAGGGAGCTAACACAGTACCCTGGGGGGCCCCCGTACTGCACACCACCTCATCAGACCATGTGTCACCCAACCTGACCCTCTGTGGTCTGCAGCGCAGATAAGTCATCAGCCATTTGATCATAATCGGTTCTATCTGCATAACCTGAAGCTTAGACTCTAGCAATGCTGGGATGATCGTGTTAAATGCGCTGCTAAAATCAAAAAAGTCAAGCGTACTTCTGTTTTAGGGGATTCAAGATGAGCACATGCTCTGTGTAACAGGTTAATTAATGCATCATCTACCCCCAGCCCACGCCGATATGCAAATTGTAGTGGGTCTACAAAATCCTTCACTACACTAGACAAATTACTGTATTCTACTCCATCCCCAAAGTTCATAAAGGTTACCCACCCTTAAAGGGGAGGCCGATCAATGAATAACCTTACACAGAACGCCGGACCCTTTGTACCATCCCTTCCATGGGATGTGAGCAGCTGCAGACAGACTATCCAGGAGGCCTGGATGTGGACCCCTCCATTCCACACGTGCAGGAAGGTCCTACAGGCGGGGGGGATACAGTGTTACTTTCTCGGATATGTCCTCAGCCTGCTTCCCCTTCTTCCACCATTGCCGAGGTACAGCGATGGGGACGCCATGTGCCCCCCCCCCACCTACTGAACCTGCACCTCGGCCGGTGGGAGGACAGGTAAGGAATGGACGCAACAAGAATTCCCTCTTCCAAAGACCCGAGGCCGCCTCGTTTTAACCCATTCATATGGGGATTTTCCTCCTCATTCATTACAATGTGCTAATAGCACATCCCCATATGCTGCCCCCTATACTGTACCCATATACTGTCCCCTATACTGCCTCCATATACTGCCCCCTATACTACTCCCATATACTGCCCCCTATACTGCCCCCATATACTGTCCCCTATACTGCCCCCATACACTGTCCCCTATACTGCCCCCATATAATGTCCCCTATACTGCCCCCATATAATGTCCCCTATACTGCCCCCATACACTGTCCCCTATACTGCCCCCTATACTGCCCCCATATAATGTCCCCTATACTGCCCCCATATACTGTCCCCTATACTGCCCCCATATAATGTCCCCTATACTGCCCCCATACGCTGTTCCCTATACTGCCCCATATACGGTCCTCTATACTGCCCCATATATTGTCCCTATACTGCCCCCATACACTGTCCCCTATACTGCCCCCATATACTGTCCCCTATACTGCCCCCTATACTGCCCCATACACTGTCCCCTATACTGCCCCATATACTGTCCCCTATACTGCCCCCATATACTGTCCCCATATACTGTCCCCTATACTGCCCCCATACACTGTCCCCTATACTGCCCCCGTCCCCTATACTGCCCCATACACTGTCCCCTATACTGCCCCATACACTGTCCCCTATACTGCCCCATACACTGTCCCCTATACTGCCCCCTATACTGTAGTATATGATAGGATTGATCAGACAACCTAAGGGGTATGAAAAATAGTAAAAATTATAAAAAAAAATAAAAAAAATTATAATAAAAAAACCCCTAAACCTAGAACTGATATAAATATAAATAAACAGCAAAAATCACAGACACATCAGGAATCGCCACGTCCGAAAAAATGTCCGATCACAATATAATAAGGGTTTTCACTGCATTTAACCTCGTAACGGAAAATATGCCCCATCCTATGACTTGGGTGCAGAGTTTGGGGTCCGTGCAGGGCGCTCCCCCCTCTATCCGGGGCCGGTGCAGAATGACTGGGGGCGTGGCCATGTGGTTACCATGGTGTCCATCCCATGTCAGCGGAGGCCGGAGGGTACCGGAGCTGATCCACTTACATGCATGGGCAGGGGGAGGTGCCAGAACCCCCTGACCCTTCCACTCTTCTGCCATTGGTTGTCCGCACTATATACCATACATCGCTATATACCATACATCCCATATATACCACACACCGCTATATACTATACACTCCCTATATATACCATACACCGCTAAATACTATACACCCCCTATATAACATACACCCCCTATATAACATACACCCCCTATATAACATACACCCCCTATATACCATACAACCCCTATTTATACCATATACCCCTATATACCATACACCGCTATATACTATACACCCCCTTTATACCATACACTCCTATATACCATACACCCCCTATATACCATACACCCCCTATATACCATACACCCCCTATATACCATACACCGCTATATACCATATACTGCTATATACCATACACCCGCTAAATACTACACCCCCTATATACCATATACAGCTATATACCATACACCCCCTATATACCATACACCCCCTATACACTACACCCCCTATATACCATACACAGCTATATACCATACACCCCCTATATACCATACACTGCTATATACCATACACCCGCTATATACTACACCCCCCTATATACCATACACCACTATATACCATACACCCCCTATATACCATACACAGCTATATACCATACACCCCCTATATACCATACACCCCCTATATACCATACACCCCCTATATACCATACACCCCCTATATATACCATACACCCCCTATATACCATAAACTTTTTTAAGGTGTAGGGTAATAATGCACAAATGCTATAATTGTCACACATCTAGAAGTTAGCATCAAAGTATAAAAGGAAAGAGATGCGTATTTATGACAAATGAATACATTTTATTGGTATTCACATTAAAACATGATTAACCCCCAGAATGGATGTACATCACATAACCGCCCCAGGACTAAACACACGACGAGAAAGAACGTCATAAACTGATGTGTAAATATATTAGAATAAATAGTATACACATCAAATCAACCCAAAATCTAATTCATCTAGAAGAATATACCCGATATTACCACGTGGAGTGACTCGTGTCCGGGGAGGAATAGACGGGGTTTAATCATGTTTTATTCATGTGAATACCAATAAAATGTATTCATTTGTCATAAATACGCATCTCTGTTCCTTTTATACTTTGCCCCAATATACCATACACCCCCTATATACCATACACCCTCTATATACTACACACCCCCTATATACCATACACCCCCCATATACTACACACCCCCTATATACCATACACCCTATATACTACACACCCCCTATATACCATACACCCTATATACTACACACCCCCTATATACCATACACCCTATATACTACACACCCCCTATATACCATACACCCCCTATATACTACACACCCCCTATATACCATACACCCTATATACTACACACCCCCTATATACTACACACCCCCTATATACCATACACCCCCTATATACCATACACCCTATATACTACACACCCCCTATATACTACACACCCCCTATATACCATACACCCCCTATATACCATACACCCTATATACTACACACCCCCTATATACCATACACCCTATATACTACACACCCCCTATATACCATACACCCCCTATATACCATACACCCTATATACCATACACCCTATATACTACACACCCCCTATATACCATACACCCCCTATATACCATACACCCTATATACCATACACCCCCTATATACCATACACCCTCTATATACTACACACCCCCTATATACTACACACACCCTATATACCATACACCCCCTATATACCATACACCCTCTATATACTACACACCCCCTATATACTACACACCCCCTATATACCATACACCCCCTATATACCATACACCCTATATACTACACACCCCCTATATACCATACACCCTATATACTACACACCCCCTATATACCATACACCCCCTATATACCATACACCCTATATACTACACACCCCCTATATACCATACACCCCCTATATACCATACACCCTATATACTACACACCCCCTATATACCATACACCCCCTATATACCATACACCCTATATACTACACACCCCCTATATACCATACACCCCCTATATACCATACACCCTATATACTACACACCCCCTATATACCATACACCCCCTATATACCATACACCCCCTATATACTACACACCCTATATACTACACACCCCCTATATACCATACACCCCCTATATACCATACACCCTATATACCATACACCCTATATACTACACACCCCCTATATACCATACACCCCCTATATACTATACACACCCTATATACTACACACACCCTATATATACCATACACCCCCCTATATACTATACACCCCCTATATACTACACACACCCTATATATATACCATACACCCCCCTATATATTATACACCCCCCATATACTACACACACCCTATATATACCATACACCCCCTATATACTATACACCCCCTATATACTACACACCCCCTATATATACCATACACCCCCTATATACTATACACCGCTATATACTATACACCCCCTATATACCATACACCCCCCTATATACTATACACCCCCTATATACTACACACACCCTATATATACCATACACCCTATATATACCATACACCCCCCTATATACTATACACCCCCTATACACTACACACACCCTATATACTACACACCCCCTATATACCATACACCGCTATATATACTACACACCGCTATATACTATAACCCCCTATATACCACACACCACTATATATACTATACACCGCTATATACTATACACCGCCTATTAACTACACACCCCCTATATACCATACACTGCTATATACTATACACCCCCTATATACCATACACTGCTATATATACCATACATCGCTATATACTACACACACCCTATATACCATACACCACTATATACTATACACCCCCTATATACCATACACTGCTATATATACCATACATCGCTATATACTACGCACACCCTATATACCATACACTGCTATATACTATACACCGCTATATACTATACACCACTATATACTATACAATCCCTATATACCATACACCGCTATATACTACACCCCCTATATACCACACCCCCTATATATACCATACACCTCTATATATACCATACACCTCTATATACCATACACCCCTATATACCATACACCACTATATACTACACACCCCCTATATACTATACACCGCTATATACTATAACCCCCTATATACCACACACCCTAAATATACCATACACCGCTATATACTATACACCGCTATATACTATACACTCCCTATATACCATACACCCCCTATATACCATACACCGCTATATACTATACACCCCCTATATACTATACACTCCCTATATACTATACATCCCCTATATATAATACACCGCTATATACTATACACCGCTATATACTAGACATCCCCTATATACTAGACATCCCCTATATACTATACACCCCCTATATACTATACACCCCCTATATACTATACATCCCCTATATACTATACACCGTTATATACTATACACCCCCTATATACTATATACTCCCTATATACTATACATCCCCTATATACTATACATCCCCTATATACTATACACCCCCTGTATACTATACACCCCCTATATACCATACACCACTATATACTATACACCCCCTATATACCATACACTGCTATATATACCATACATCGCTATATACTACGCACACCCTATATACCATACACTGCTATATACTATACACCGCTATATACTATACACCACTATATACTATACAATCCCTATATACCATACACCGCTATATACTACACCCCCTATATATACCATACACCTCTATATACCATAACCCCCTATATACCATACACCCCTATATACCATACACCACTATATACTACACACACCCTATATACTATACACCGCTATATACTATAACCCCCTATATACCACACACCCTAAATATACCATACACCGCTATATACTATACACCGCTATATACTATACACTCCCTATATACCATACACCCCCTATATACCATACACCGCTATATACTATACACCCCCTATATACTATACACTCCCTATATACTATACATCCCCTATATATAATACACCGCTATATACTATACACCGCTATATACTAGACATCCCCTATATACTATACACCCCCTATATACTATACACTCCCTATATACTATACATCCCCTATATACTATACACCGTTATATACTATACACCCCCTATATACTATATACTCCCTATATACTATACATCCCCTATATACTATACATCCCCTATATACTATACACCCCCTGTATACTATACACCCCCTGTATACTATACACCGCTATATACTATACACTCCCTATATACTACACACCCCCTATATACTATACACCCCCTATATACTCCCTATATACTATACATTCCCTATATACTATACACCGTTATATACTATACACCCCCTATATACTATATACTCCCTATATACTATACATCCCCTATATACTATACATCCCCTATATACTATACATCCCCTATATACTATACATCCCCTATATACTATACACCCCCTGTATACTATACACCGCTATATACTACACACCGCTATATACTACACACACCCTATATACTATACACCCCCTATATACTATACATCCCCTATATACTATACACCCCCTATATACTATACATCCCCTATATACTATACACTCCCTATATACCAGTGATGGAGAACCTTTTAGAGATCGAGTGCCCAAAATGAGACCCAAAAACCACTGGCTTTTCCCAAAGTGCCAACACAGCAATTTAGGCAGTAACAAACGTATTGCTACCTGAAATTTGGAGCTCCAATCCGACCCTGTCCACACCTCGTCACTCCTCGGACAGGACCAGGCAGCACAGGACGGGCCACTTTACAATAGCAGGGCACTACCTGGACTGCCTGAGACTGCAGGAAGGTGTCTGGGAGACTGCGCGGGTGCCCACAGAGAGGTCTCCGAGTGCCATAGGTCCGCCACCACTGCTATATACCATACACAGCCTATATATACCACACACCCTATATATACTATACAATATAACTAACAATTCCAGTGATGGGAATTAGCGGTAACCTATGGATACATTCTCTGTAATGACCCCCACAGAGAACATTATACACATCAGGAGATAATATCCAGATAACTCCGTGACAAATGTATATAGTAATGTACAGCCGGTCCCCTACTTAAGAACACCTGACTTACATACAACCCCTAGTTACAGCCGCACCTCTGGATGTTGGTAATTTCCTGTACTTTAGTCCTAGGCTACAATAATCAGCTGTAACAGTTATCACCGGTGTCTGTAATGAAGCTTTAGTGTTACTCCTGGTTCTTATGACAACCCAACATTTAGAAAACCCAATTGTCACAGAGACCAAAAAAGTTCTGGCTGCGATTACAATGATAAAATATACAGTTCCGACTTACATGCAAATTCAACTTAAGAACAAACCTACAGACCCGATCTTGTATGTAACCCGGGGACTGCCTGTATATAGTGACAGTGTGTATAGTGATGTATATAGTGACAGTGTATATAGTGATGTATATAGTGACAGTGTATATAGTGATGTATATAGTGACAGTGTATATAGTGATGTATATAGTGATGTATATAGTGACAGGGTATATAGTGATGTATATAGTGACAGTGTATATAGTGATGTATATAGTGACAGTGTATATAGTGATGTATATAGTGACAGTGTATATAGTGATGTATATAGTGACAGTGTATATAGTGATGTATATAGTGACAGTGTATATAGTGATGTATATGGTGACAGTGTATATAGTAGTGTATATAGTGACAGTGTATATAGTAGTGTATATAGTGACAGTGTATATAGTAGTGTATATAGTGATGTATATAGTGACAGGGTATATAGTGATGTATATAGTGACAGTGTATATAGTAATGTATATAGTGACAGTGTATATAGTAATGTATATAGTGACAGTGTATATAGTAATGTATATAGTGACAGTGTATATAGTAGTGTATATAGTGACAGTGTATATAGTAGTGTATATAGTGACAGTGTATATAGTAGTGTATATAGTAGTGTATATAGTGACAGTGTATATAGTAATGTATATAGTGACAGTGTATATAGTAATGTATATAGTGACAGTGTATATAGTAGTGTATATAGTGACAGTGTATATAGTGATGTATATAGTGATGTATATAGTGACAGGGTATATAGTGATGTATATAGTGACAGTGTATATAGTGATGTATATAGTGACAGTGTATATAGTGATGTATATGGTGACAGTGTATATAGTAGTGTATATAGTGACAGTGTATATAGTAGTGTATATAGTGACAGTGTATATAGTGATGTATATAGTGATGTATATAGTGACAGTGTATATAGTGATGTATATAGTGACAGTGTATATAGTGATGTATATAGTGATGTATATAGTGACAGTGTATATAGTGATGTATATAGTGACAGTGTATATAGTGATGTATATAGTGACAGTGTATATAGTGATGTATATAGTGACAGTGTATATAGTGATGTATATAGTGACAGTGTATATAGTGATGTATATAGTGATGTATATAGTGACAGTGTATATAGTGATGTATATAGTGACAGTGTATATAGTAATGTATATAGTGACAGTGTATATAGTGATGTATATAGTGATGTATATAGTGACAGTGTATATAGTAGTGTATATAGTGACAGTGTATATAGTAATGTATATAGTGACAGTGTATATAGTAGTGTATATAGTGACAGTGTATATAGTGATGTATATAGTGATGTATATAGTGACAGTGTATATAGTAGTGTATATAGTGACAGTGTATATAGTGATGTATATAGTGACAGTGTATATAGTAGTGTATATAGTGACAGTGTATATAGTAGTGTATATAGTGACAGTGTATATAGTGATGTATATAGTGATGTATATAGTGACAGTGTATATAGTAGTGTATATAGTGACAGTGTATATAGTAATGTATATAGTGACAGTGTATATAGTAATGTATATAGTGACAGTGTGTATAGTGATGTATATAGTGACAGTGTATATAGTGATGTATATAGTGACAGTGTATATAGTAGTGTATATAGTGACAGTGTATATAGTAATGTATATAGTGACAGTGTATATAGTAATGTATATAGTGACAGTGTATATAGTAATGTATATAGTGACCGTGTATATAGTAGTGTATATAGTGACAGTGTATATAGTAGTGTATATAGTGACAGTGTATATAGTGATGTATATAGTGGCAGTGTATATAGTGATGTATATAGTGACAGTGTATATAGTGATGTATATAGTTACAGTGTATATAGTAGTGTATATAGTGACAGTGTATATAGTAGTGTATATAGTGACAGTGTATATAGTAATGTATATAGTGACAGTGTGTATAGTGATGTATATAGTGACAGTGTATATAGTAGTGTATATAGTGACAGGGTATATAGTGATGTATATAGTGACAGTGTATATAGTAGTGTGTAAAGTGACAGGGTATATAGTGATGTATATAGTGACAGTGTGAATAGTAATATATATAGTGACAGTGTATATAGTAGTGTGTATAGTGACAGTGTGTATAGTGATGTATATAGTGACAGTGTGTATAGTGATGTATATAGTGACAGTGTGTATAGTGATGTATATAGTGACAGTGTATATAGTAATGTATATAGTGACAGTGTATATAGTAATGTATATAGTGACAGTGTATATAGTAATGTATATAGTGACAGTGTGTATAGTGATGTATACAGTGACAGTGTATATAGTAGTGTATATAGTGACAGTGTATATAGTAATGTATATAGTGACAGTGTGTATAGTGATGTATATAGTGACAGTGTATATAGTAGTGTGTATAGTGACAGGGTATATAGTGATGTATATAGTGACAGTGTATATAGTGATGTATATAGTGACAGTGTATATAGTGATGTATATGGTGACAGTGTATATGGTGACAGTGTATATAGTGGCAGTGTATATAGTGATGTATATAGTGACAGTGTATATAGTGATGTATATAGTGACAGTGTGTATAGGAATGTATATAGTGACAGTGTATATAGTGATGTATATAGTGACAGTGTATATAGTGATGTATATAGTGACAGTGTATATAGTGATGTATATGGTGACAGTGTATATAGTGACAGTGTATATAGTAGTGTATATAGTGATGTATATAGTGACAGTGTATATAGTGATGTATATGGTGACAGTGTATATAGTGACAGTGTATATAGTAGTGTATATAGTGGCAGTGTATATAGTGATGTATATAGTGACAGTGTATATAGTGATGTATATAGTGACAGTGTGTATAGGAATGTATATAGTGACAGTGTATATAGTGATGTATATAGTAGTGTATATAGTGACAGTGTATATAGTAATGTATATAGTGACAGTGTATATAGTAATGTATATGGTGACAGTGTATAAAGTAATGTATATGGTGACAGTGTATATAGTAATGTATATAGTGACTGTGTATATAGTGATGTATATAGTGACAGTGTATATAGTGACAGTGTATATAGTGACAGTGTATATAGTAATGTATATAGTGACAGTGTGTATAGTGATGTATATAGTGACAGTGTATATAGTGATGTATATAGTGACAGTGTGTATAGTAATGTATATAGTGACAGTATATATAGTAATGTATATAGTGACAGTTTATATAGTAATGTATATAGTGACAGTGTATATAGTGGCAGTGAATATAGTAGTGTATATAGTGACAGTGTATATAGTGATGTATATAGTGACAGTGTATATAGTGATGTATATAGTTACAGTGTATATAGTGATGTATATAGTGACAGTGTATATAGTGATGTATATAGTTACAGTGTATATAGTAATGTATATAGTGACAGTGTATATAGTAATGTATATAGTGACAGTGTATATAGTAATGTATATAGTGACAGTGTATATAGTGATGTATATAGTGACAGTGTATATAGTGACAGTGTATATAGTAGTGTATATAGTGACAGTGTATATAGTAATGTATATAGTGACAGTGTGTATAGTGATGTATATAGTGACGGTGTGTATAGTGATGTATATAGTGACAGTGTATATAGTAGTGTGTATAGTGACAGTGTATATAGTGATGTATATAGTGACAGTGTGTATAGTGATGTATATGGTGACAGTGTATATAGTAATGTATATAGTGACAGTGTATATAGTAATGTATATAGTGACAGTGTATATAGTAATGTATATAGTGACAGTGTATATAGTGATGTATATAGTGACAGTGTATATAGTGACAGTGTATATAGTAGTGTATATAGTGACAGTGTATATAGTAATGTATATAGTGACAGTGTGTATAGTGATGTATATAGTGACGGTGTGTATAGTGATGTATATAGTGACAGTGTATATAGTAGTGTGTATAGTGACAGTGTGTATAGTGATGTATATAGTGACAGTGTGTATAGTAATGTATATAGTGACAGTGTGTATAGTGATGTATATAGTGACAGTGTATATAGTAGTGTGTATAGTGACAGGGTATATAGTGATGTATATAGTGACAGTGTATATAGTGGTGTATATAGTGACAGTGTATATAGTGATGTATATGGTGACAGTGTATATAGTGACAGGGTATATAGTGATGTATATAGTGACAGTGTGTATAGTAATGTATATAGTGACAGTGTATATAGTGATGTATATAGTGACAGTGTGTATAGTAATGTATATAGTGACAGTGTATATAGTAGTGTGTGTATAGTGACAGTGTGTATAGTGATGTATATAGTGACAGTGTGTATAGTGATGTATATAGTGACAGTGTATATAGTGATGTATATAGTGACAGTGTATATAGTAGTGTATATAGTGACAGTGTATATAGTAATGTATATAGTGACAGTGTATATAGTAATGTATATAGTGACAGTGTATATAGTAATGTATATAGTGACAGTGTATATAGTAATGTATATAGTGACAGTGTATATAGTAATGTATATAGTGACAGTGTGTATAGTGATGTATATAGTGACAGTGTATATAGTAGTGTATATAGTGACAGTGTATATAGTAATGTATATAGTGACGGTGTGTATAGTGATGTATATAGTGACAGTGTATATAGTAGTGTATATAGTGACAGTGTGTATAGTAGTGTATATAGTGACAGTGTATATAGTGATGTATATAGTGACAGTGTATATAGTGACAGTGTGTATAGTAATGTATATAGTGATGTATATAGTGACAGTGTATATAGTGACAGTGTATATAGTAGTGTATATAGTGACAGTGTATATAGTAATGTATATAGTGACAGTGTGTATAGTGATGTATATAGTGACAGTGTATATAGTAGTGTATATAGTGACAGTGTATATAGTAGTGTATATAGTGACAGTGTATATAGTAATGTATATAGTGACAGTGTATATAGTGATGTATATGGTGACAGTGTATATAGTAGTGTATATAGTGACAGTGTATATAGTGATGTATATAGTGACAGTGTATATAGTAATGTATATAGTGACAGTGTATATAGTGATGTATATAGTGACAGTGTATATAGTAGTGTATATAGTGACAGTGTATATAGTGATGTATATAGTGACAGTGTATATAGTGATGTATATAGTGACAGTGTATATAGTAGTGTATATAGTGACAGTGTATATAGTGATGTATATAGTGACAGTGTATATAGTAATGTATATAGTGACAGTGTATATAGTGATGTATATAGTGACAGTGTATATAGTAGTGTATATAGTGACAGTGTATATAGTGATGTATATAGTGACAGTGTATATAGTGATGTATATAGTGACAGTGTATATAGTGATGTATATAGTGACAGTGTATATAGTAATGTATATAGTGACAGTGTATATAGTGATGTATATAGTGACAGTGTATATAGTAGTGTATATAGTGACAGTGTATATAGTGATGTATATAGTGACAGTGTATATAGTGATGTATATAGTGACAGTGTATATAGTAGTGTATATAGTGACAGTGTATATAGTGATGTATATAGTGACAGTGTATATAGTGATGTATATGGTGACAGTGTATATAGTGACAGTGTATATAGTAGTGTATATAGTGACAGTGTATATAGTAATGTATATAGTGACAGTGTATATAGTAATGTGTATAGTGACAGTGTGTATAGTGATGTATATAGTGACAGTGTGTATAGTGATGTATATAGTGACGGTGTGTATAGTGATGTATATAGTGACAGTGTGTATAGTAATGTATATAGTGACAGTGTATATAGTAATGTATATAGTGACAGTGTATATAGTAATGTATATAGTGACAGTGTATATAGTGGTGTATATAGTGACAGTGTATATAGTAGTGTATATAGTGACAGTGTATATAGTGATGTATATAGTGACAGTGTATATAGTGATGTATATAGTGACAGTGTATATAGTAGTGTATATAGTGACAGTGTATATAGTAGTGTATATAGTGACAGTGTATATAGTGGTGTATATAGTGACAGTGTATATAGTGATGTATATAGTTACAGTGTATATAGTAGTGTATATAGTGACAGTGTATATAGTAATGTATATAGTGACAGTGTATATAGTAGTGTATATAGTGACAGTGTATATAGTGATGTATATAGTGACAGTGTATATAGTAATGTATATAGTGACAGTGTATATAGTAATGTATATAGTGACAGTGTATATAGTGGTGTATATAGTGACAGTGTATATAGTGATGTATATAGTTACAGTGTATATAGTAGTGTATATAGTGACAGTGTATATAGTAGTGTATATAGTGACAGTGTATATAGTAGTGTATATAGTGACAGTGTATATAGTGATGTATATAGTGACAGTGTATATAGTGATGTATATAGTGACAGTGTATATAGTAGTGTATATAGTGACAGTGTATATAGTAATGTATATAGTGACAGTGTATATAGTGATTTATATGGTGACAGTGTATATAGTGATGTATATGGTGACAGTGTATATAGTAGTGTATATAGTGACAGTGTATATAGTGGTGTATATAGTGACAGTGTATATAGTGATGTATATAGTGACAGTGTATATAGTAGTGTATATAGTGACAGTGTATATAGTAATGTATATAGTGACAGTGTATATAGTGATGTATATAGTGACAGTGTATATAGTAGTGTATATAGTGACAGTGTATATAGTAATGTATATAGTGACAGTGTATATAGTGATGTATATGGTGACAGTGTATATAGTGATGTATATGGTGACAGTGTATATAGTGATGTATATGGTGACAGTGTATATAGTAATGTATATAGTGACAGTGTATATAGTGGTGTATATAGTGACAGTGTATATAGTGGTGTATATAGTTACAGTGTATATAGTAGTGTATATAGTGACAGTGTATATAGTAATGTATATAGTGACAGTGTATATAGTGGTGTATATAGTGACAGTGTATATAGTGATGTATATGGTGACAGTGTATATAGTAGTGTATATAGTGACAGTGTATATAGTGATGTATATGGTGACAGTGTATATAGTAATGTATATAGTGACAGTGTGTATAGTGACAGTGTATATAGTAATGTATATAGTGACAGTGTATATAGTGATGTATATGGTGACAGTGTATATAGTGATGTATATGGTGACAGTGTATATAGTAATGTATATAGTGACCGTGTATATAGTGGTGTATATAGTGACAGTGTATATAGTGATGTATATAGTTACAGTGTATATAGTAGTGTATATAGTGACAGTGTATATAGTAATGTATATAGTGACAGTGTATATAGTGATGTATATAGTGACAGTGTATATAGTAGTGTATATAGTGACAGTGTATATAGTAGTGTATATAGTGACAGTGTATATAGTGATGTATATGGTGACAGTGTATATAGTGATGTATATGGTGACAGTGTATATAGTAGTGTATATAGTGACAGTGTATATAGTGATGTATATAGTGACAGTGTATATAGTGATGTATATAGTGACAGTGTATATAGTAGTGTATATAGTGACAGTGTATTAGTGATGTATATAAGTGATGTATATAGTGACAAGTGTATATAGTAGTGTATATAGTGACAGTGTATATAGTAGTGTATATAGTGACAGTGTATATAGTGATGTATATAGTGACAGTGTATATAGTAGTGTATATAGTGACAGTGTATATAGTGAATGTATATAGTGACAGTGTATATAGTGACAGTGTATATAGTAGTGTATATAGTGACAGTGTATATAGTGATGTATATGGTGACAGTGTATATAGTAGTGTATATAGTGACAGTGTATATAGTAATGTATATAGTGACAGTGTGTATAGTGACAGTGTATATAGTAATGTATATGTGACAGTGTATATAGTGATGTATATTGGTGACAGTGTATATAGTGACAGTGTATATAGTGACAGTATATATAGTGACAGTGTATATAGAGTGTATATAGTAATGTATATAGTGACAGTGTATATAGTAGTGTATATAGTGACAGTGTATATAGTGGTGTATATAGTGACAGTGTATATAGTGATGTATATAGTGACAGTGTATATAGTGATGTATATAGTGACAGTGTATATAGTGATGTATATAGTGACAGTGTATATAGTAGTGTATATAGTGACAGTGTATATAGTGATGTATATGGTGACAGTGTATATAGTAGTGTATATAGTGACAGTGTATATAGTGACAGTGTATATAGTGACAGTGTATATAGTGACAGTGTATATAGTGGTGTATATAGTGACAGTGTATATAGTGATGTATATAGTTACAGTGTATATAGTAGTGTATATAGTGACAGTGTATATAGTAATGTATATAGTGACAGTGTATATAGTGATGTATATAGTGACAGTGTATATAGTAGTGTATATAGTGACAGTGTATATAGTAATGTATATAGTGACAGTGTATATAGTAGTGTATATAGTGACAGTGTATATAGTGATGTATATGGTGACAGTGTATATAGTGATGTATATGGTGACAGTGTATATAGTAATGTATATAGTGACAGTGTATATAGTGGTGTATATAGTGACAGTGTATATGATGTATATAGTTACAGTGTATATAGTAGTGTATATAGTGACAGTGTATATAGTAATGTATATAGTGACAGTGTATATAGTGATGTATATAGTGACAGTGTATATAGTGATGTATATAGTTACAGTGTATATAGTGATGTATATAGTGACAGTGTGTATAGTAGTGTATATAGTTACAGTGTATATAGTAATGGATATGGTGACAGTGTATATAGTAGTGTATATAGTGACAGTGTATATAGTAATGTATATAGTGACAGTGTATATAGTGGTGTATATAGTGACAGTGTATATAGTAATGTATATAGTGACAGTGTATATAGTGGTGTATATAGTGACAGTGTATATAGTGATGTATATAGTTACAGTGTATATAGTAGTGTATATAGTGACAGTGTATATAGTGATGTATATAGTGACAGTGTATATAGTGATGTATATAGTGACAGTGTATATAGTGATGTATATAGTTACAGTGTATATAGTGATGTATATAGTGACAGTGTGTATAGTAGTGTATATAGTTACAGTGTATATAGTAATGGATATGGTGACAGTGTATATAGTAGTGTATATAGTGACAGTGTATATAGTGATGTATATGGTGACAGTGTATATAGTGACAGTGTATATAGTAGTGTATATAGTGGCAGTGTATATAGTGATGTATATAGTGACAGTGTATATAGTGATGTATATAGTGACAGTGTGTATAGGAATGTATATAGTGGCAGTGTATATAGTGATGTATATAGTGACAGTGTATATAGTGATGTATATAGTGACAGTGTATATAGTGATGTATATGGTGACAGTGTATATAGTGACAGTGTATATAGTAGTGTATATAGTGATGTATATAGTGACAGTGTATATAGTGATGTATATGGTGACAGTGTATATAGTGACAGTGTATATAGTGATGTATATAGTGACAGTGTATATAGTGGTGTATATAGTGACAGTGTATATAGTGATGTATATGGTGACAGTGTATATAGTAGTGTATATAGTGACAGTGTATATAGTGATGTATATGGTGACAGTGTATATAGTAATGTATATAGTGACAGTGTGTATAGTGACAGTGTATATAGTAATGTATATAGTGACAGTGTATATAGTGATGTATATGGTGACAGTGTATATAGTAATGTATATAGTGACAGTGTATATAGTGATGTATATAGTGACAGTGTATATAGTGACAGTGTATATAGTGACAGTGTATATAGTAGTGTATATAGTAATGTATATAGTGACAGTGTATATAGTAGTGTATATAGTGACAGTGTATATAGTGGTGTATATAGTGACAGTGTATATAGTAATGTATATAGTGACAGTGTATATAGTAGTGTATATAGTAATGTATATAGTGACAGTGTATATAGTAGTGTATATAGTGACAGTGTATATAGTGGTGTATATAGTGACAGTGTATATAGTGGTGTATATAGTGACAGTGTATATAGTGATGTATATAGTGACCGTGTATATAGTGATGTATATAGTGATGTATATAGTGACAGTGTATATAGTAGTGTATATAGTGACAGTGTATATAGTAATGTATATAGTGACAGTGTATATAGTGATGTATATGGTGACAGTGTATATAGTGATGTATATAGTGACAGTGTATATAGTGATGTATATAGTGACAGTGTGTATAGTGATGTATATAGTGACAGTGTGTATAGTGATGTATATAGTGACAGTGTATATAGTGATGTATATAGTGACAGTGTATATAGTAGTGTATATAGTGACAGTGTATATAGTAGTGTATATAGTGACAGTGTATATAGTGATGTATATAGTGATGTATATAGTGACAGTGTATATAGTGATGTATATAGTGACAGTGTATATAGTAGTGTATATAGTGACAGTGTATATAGTGATGTATATGGTGACAGTGTATATAGTAATGTATATGGTGACAGTGTATATAGTGACAGTGTATATAGTGATGTATATGGTGACAGTGTATATAGTAGTGTATATAGTGACAGTGTATATAGTAGTGTATATAGTGACAGTGTATATAGTGACAGTGTATATAGTGACAGTGTATATAGTAGTGTATATAGTAATGTATATAGTGACAGTGTATATAGTAGTGTATATAGTGACAGTGTGTATAGTGGTGTATATAGTGACAGTGTATATAGTGATGTATATAGTGACAGTGTATATAGTGATGTATATAGTGACAGTGTATATAGTAGTGTATATAGTGACAGTGTATATAGTAGTGTATATAGTGACAGTGTATATAGTGATGTATATAGTGACAGTGTATATAGTGATGTATATAGTGACAGTGTATATAGTGATGTATATGGTGACAGTGTATATAGTAGTGTATATAGTGACAGTGTATATAGTGATGTATATGGTGACAGTGTATATAGTAATGTATATAGTGACAGTGTATATAGTAATGTATATGGTGACCGTGTATATAGTAATGTATATGGTGACAGTGTATATAGTAGTGTATATAGTGACAGTGTATATAGTAGTGTATATAGTGACAGTGTATATAGTGACAGTGTATATAGTGACAGTGTATATAGTGACAGTGTATATAGTAGTGTATATAGTGACAGTGTATATAGTAGTGTATATAGTGACAGTGTATATAGTGATGTATATGGTGACAGTGTGTATAGTGACAGTGTATATAGTAATGTATATGGTGACCGTGTATATAGTGATGTATATGGTGACAGTGTATATAGTGACAGTGTATATAGTAGTGTATATAGTGACAGTGTATATAGTGACAGTGTATATAGTGACAGTGTATATAGTGATGTATATATTGACAGTGTATATAGTAATGTATATAGTGACAGTGTATATAGTAGTGTGTATATAGTAATGTATATAGTGACAGTGTATATAGTGACAGTGTATATAGTGACAGTGTATATAGTAATGTATATAGTGACAGTGTATATAGTGATGTATATAGTGACAGTGTATATAGTAGTGTATATAGTGACAGTGTATATAGTAATGTATATAGTGACAGTGTATATAGTAATGTATATAGTGACAGTGTATATAGTGATGTATATAGTGACAGTGTATATAGTAGTGTATATAGTGACAGTGTATATAGTAGTGTATATAGTGACAGTGTATATAGTAGTGTATATAGTGACAGTGTGTATATAGTAGTGTATATAGTGATGTATATAGTGATGTATATAGTGACAGTGCATATGTTAGTGTATATAGTGATGTATATAGTGATGTATATAGTGACAGTGTATATAGTAGTGTATATAGTGACAGTGCATATGTTAGTGTATATAGTGATGTATATAGTGATGTATATATATAGTAACTCACCCGCTTTGTGCTGTCATCTCCGGTCTCTGCTCTTCATTATCTTCTCCCGTCACTTTCACTTCCTGTAACTGCCCCAGGGGAGGGGCAGGGGGAGGAGCAAGGAGGAGGGGGAGGAGGAGGAGGAGCAGGGGGAGGGGCGTGGGGAGGAGCAGGGAGAGGGGCAGGGGGAGGAGGAGGGGGAGGGGGTGGCCTTAAACCAAAGTGATTTTGTCACATAAAAGTCCCACAGATTGGAGCTTGTAATATAAGAATCTCTCACAATTAGTGGAATTCCAGAAATAAGCGACCTTTCCCAAACCCAGAGATCCCAGAATAGTAATGGCCTCCATCTCAGGGTCACAGCTAGGAAGACCCTCCTGTTATTCCCTAATAATCTCTGCTGTCCCCTCATTATAACTCCCCAAATATTAGTAGTGATGTCTATAGGTGCGGAACATCATGAGAGGAAGGAAGACCAACATTACATATAATACAGACTGACCCCTCTGCCCCCTGTGACCTCTGGTGACCCCTCCGCCCCCTGTGACCTCTGGTGACCGCTCCACCCCCTGTGACCTCTGGTGACCGCTCTGCCCCCTGTGACCTCTGGTGACCGCTCCGCCCCCTGTGACCTCTGGTGACCGCTCTGCCTCCTGTGACCTCTGGTGACCGCTCCGCCCCCTGTGACCTCTGGTGACCCCTCTGCCTCCTGTGACCTCTGGTGACCGCTCCGCCCCCTGTGACCTCTGGTGACCGCTCTGCCCCCTGTGACCTCTGGTGACCGCTCCGCCCCCTGTGACCTCTGGTGACCGCTCTGCCCCCTGTGACCTCTGGTGACCGCTCCGCCCCCTGTGACCTCTGGTGACCCCTCTGCCTCCTGTGACCTCTGGTGACCGCTCCGCCCCCTGTGACCTCTGGTGACCGCTCTGCCCCCTGTGACCTCTGGTGACCGCTCCGCCCCCTGTGACCTCTGGTGACCGCTCTGCCCCCTGTGACCTCTGGTGACCGCTCCGCCCCCTGTGACCTCTGGTGACCCCTCTGCCTCCTGTGACCTCTGGTGACCGCTCCGCCCCCTGTGACCTCTGGTGACCGCTCCGCCCCCTGTGACCTCTGGTGACCCCTCTGCCCCCTGTGACCTCTGGTGACCGCTCCCTGTGACCTCTGGTGACCGCTCCGCCCCCTGTGACCTCTCTGGATGTTACGCAATGACCAGCTGCAATGAGGCTTTATTGAGAATCCCTGTTCCCATGGCAAACCTAAGGACCCTGGAACCTACCTTGTTCTAGGGCCGGTTAAGATATTTGGTAGAGAGGGTTTCTCCTCAGCGTTCGGAGTGGAGAGGGCCAACCCCACCGGGGGCTTACCCCAGAACAGTACTGGCCAAATGACTTAGTTCACGTGAGCGGGATTATGTATTGCAGCAGAGCCGAGGGAAAGCCGCAACGACCCTGAGAGATGCCAAGGTCTCCATTTATCCTGACGTTTCTAAAGATGCGCAGGCGCTGAGCGCGAGCTTCAAGGGGATAGAAAAAAGGCTGTTAGAAGCCAAGCTACAAGGTGCCTGACTGTCCCCACCAAGCGGAGCGTCATCTATACAGAGAAGGTGTGGTTCTTCACATCCGCAGAGGAGGCGGCGAGCTGGATGGACCAGGACCAGCAGGGGCTTTCATGTCGGGGGGCGCAAACTTCTATTTTTTCTCTTTGGGTAAGTTAGAGGTGGGGGTCCCGTGCGAAGGAGGTGGAGGATGGCGCTGGTGGGTTTTTTGAGACCTCTGGAGTAGGAAGCGGGTCAAAGGGGGGGGGGATAAGGGGAAGGGGGGGGTAAGGGGGAGGGGGGGGTAAGGGGGAGGGGGTCCTCCAGCAGGGAGGTGACGGGTGTTAGGTGGATGCTGTATGGGCGAATTTCCTTTAGGACGGTCAGACGGTCAACGAGGTGAGAATCATTTCATGGAACATAAGAGCGGCTAGTGACAAGTTTAACCCCTTAAGGACGGAGGGTTTTCCGGCTCATTTCTCGCTCTCCAACTTCAAAAATCCATAACTTTTTCATTTTTCCCTGTACAGACCTGTGTGAGGCTTATTTTGTGCGTAACAAATTTTCCTTTCCCGTAATGTTATTTATTTTAACATGCCGTGTCCTGCGAAGCTGAAAAAAAATCCAAATGTGGAAAAATTGAAAAAAAACGTCACGTGCGTCACGTTCTTCTGGGCTCAGTTTTTACGACTTTCACTCTTCGCTCCAAATAACATGCCTACTTTATTGTTTGGTTCGGTGCGATCGCGGTGATACCGGATTTCTAGGTTTTATTGTGTTTTAATACATTTTCAAAAATTAAACGAATGTGTACAAAAAAGAAAAAAAATTTTCGCCATCTTCTGACGCTAATAACTTTTTCATACTTTGGCGCACGGAAATGTGTGAGGGGTCATTTTTTGCGAAATGAGGCGACGTTTTCATTGCTACCATTTTGAGGTCTGTGCGACATTTTGATCATTTTTTATTTCATTTTTTATGTTATGTGAAAAGGTGTAAAAGTCGCATTTCGGACATTTGGGCGCCATTTCCCGCCTCTGATGTCACCTCCGCCTGTAACCGTTTTTATATTTTGATAGATCGGGCATTTTGGGACGCGGCGATACCTAATATGTCTGTGATTTTTACTGTTTATTATGTTTTATATCCGTTCTAGGGAAAGGGGGGTGATTTTAACTTTTAATATTTTATTAATTTTTTTTTATTTTTTAAACTTTTTTTTTTCTTTTTTTTTCACTATTTTTTAGACCATCTAGGGTACATTAACCCTAGATGGTCAGATCGCTCCTACCATATACTGCAATACTACAGTATTGCAATATATGGCATTTTTGCAGCACATTCATTACAATGAGCCACTGGCTCATTGTAACGAACCTGCATAAACCATGTAGCCTCGTGTCAAAAGAAGACACGAGGCTACCATGGTAACCGATCGCCGCCCCCCGATTACGTTCAGGGGCGTGGTGATCGAAAAAAAGATGGCGGCGCCTGGGCGCCGCCGTCTTTTAAATGCAGCCGGCGTCTTTGCGGGCGGCGTTTAGAGGGTTAATAGCCGCGATTGGTGCTAGCACCGACTGCGGTTATTATAGTTTCATAGTTTCATAGTTTCTACGGTTGAAAAAAGACACTCGTCCATCAAGTTCAACCAAGGAAGGGAAGGGATTGGATGAGGAAGGGATTTAGGGGAAACAATTCTATATAACATAACCATCAATGTTATTTAGGTGTAAAAAGGCATCTAGACCCTTCTTGAAGCTGTCTGCTGTCCCTGCTGTGACCAGCGCCTGAGGCAGGCTATTCCACAGATTGACCGTTCTCATAGTAAAAAAGCCCTGTCGCCTCCGGTGATTAAACCTTGATTTCTCCAGATGCAGACTCCGCCCCCTCGTCTTTTGATTTGATCTAATCTGAAACAACTTCCCACCATATTTTTTGTATGGACCATTCATATATTTAAATAAATTAATCATGTCCCCTCGTAGTCGTCTCTTTTCCAGACTAAATAAATCTAGTTGTTTTAATCTTTCCTCATAACTGAGACCCTCCATACCCCTTATCATTTTTGTGGCTCTACGTTGAACCCTCTCCAGCTCCAGGGCATCCTTTTTATGGACCGGTGCCCAGAACTGGACAGCATATTCCAGGTGTGGCCGAACCAGTGCCTTGTATAGTGGTAATATTACATCCCTATCACGAGAGTCCATACCACTTTTGATACATGACAAGATCCTACTGGCTTTAGAGGCAGCTGATTGACATTGCATGCTGTTATTCAATTTGTGATCTACTAGTACCCCCAGGTCCTTCTCAATAAGGGACTCTCCCAGATTTACTCCCCCAAGGACATATTTTGCCTTTGGATTATTGGCCCCCAGGTGCATAACCTTACATTTATCCACATTAAACCTCATTTGCCAAGTGGATGACCAAACATTCAGTTTGTCCAAGTCACCCTGCAGCCTATGAACATCCTCCATAGACTGTATTACACTACACAGTTTGGTGTCATCTGCAAAAATAGACACAGTGCTATTAATTCCTACCTCTATATCATTAATAAATATATTAAATAGTAGTGGGCCAAGCACAGAACCCTGGGGTACACCACTCATAACTGGTGACCATTCCGAGTAGGAATCATTGACCACAACTCTCTGGATACGATCCTTCAGCCAGTTTTCAATCCAATTGCAAATGATTTCTGCCAAACCAATAGCCCTAATTTTACCCATCAGGCGTCTATGAGGGACACAATATCCACAGCTGCTCCTCCATCCATGCATCTGCTAACCTCTTCATAAAAGCAGATAAGGTTAGTTTGACAACTTCTATTCTTAGTAAACCCCTCGCTGGCTGTCACTTATTATACTATTTGATGTCACATACTCCAGTATGTAGTCTTTTACTAACCCTTCCAATACTTTCCCCACAATGGAAGTTAAGCTTACAGGCCTGTAATTGCCAGGCGAAGTTCTAGAGCCCTTTTTATATATTGGCACCACATTTGCCTTGCGCCAGTCACTTGGCACCACACCAGACATTACAGAATCCCTGAAGATTTTAGCCAGCGGTACAGCAATAACAGAACTGAGTTCTTTAAGAACTCTGGGGTGTAACCCGTCTGGTCCAGGAGCTTTGTACACATTGATTTTATTGAGCTTAGATTGGATAATGCCTACATTTAGCCAGTCTAGTATATCACAGGATCCATGACCCGCACTGACACCACCCAAGTCAGAAGTTCTCTCTTCTATTGTATAAACGGAGCTAAAAAACCTATTAAGTATCTCTGCCTTCTCCTGGTCTCCAGTCACCGATGCCCCATTTTCAGAATAAAGGGGTCCAACCTGTTGTGACCCATTTTTTTTTGCATTGATATACCTAAAAAATTTCTTGGGATTTGTTTTGCTATCTTTAGCTACCTGTCTTTCATTTTGTATTTTGGCTGATTTGATTTCTTTTTTACAGATTTTGGTAAGTTTTTTGTAAGTATTGAAAGCCTCAGGTGACCCGTCAGATTTATATTTTTTAAATGCCCTCTTTTTCTCATTAATTGCCCTTTTAACTGTAGCTGTAAGCCACGCAGGGTGTAATCTAGCCCGTCTATACTTGTTACCTATTGGAATAAATTTAGAAGTATAAAAACCCAGGATAGATTTGAATTTCTCCCATTTAACATTAGTATCACCATGTGACAGTATCTGATCCCAGTCTGTATCCTGTATTGCAGCCCTGAATTTTTGGAAATTAGCCCTCTTAAAATTCAAAGTTTTCGATTTTCCCACCTGTTTCTGCTTTTTAAAGTTTAAGAGGAAAATAATTATATTATGATCGCTGTTTCCAAGGGGTTCCCTGATACTGACATTTTGCCCCCTCTCTGACCTGTCTACCCCTTCAGTGTCTTCCTTTCCCTCCTCCCCCGATCCTAGTTTAAATACTCCGCCACCCCTGCTAGGATCTTCTCCCCCAGCACAGCAGCCCCCCTTCCACTTAGGTGCAAGTTATCTGCAGAAAACAGCTTGTACCCCAGTGAAAAGTCAGCCCAATGCTCTAGGAACCCAAATCCCTCTGCTCTACACCAGGATCTGAGCCATGCATTTAACTCCCTGAGCTCCCGCTGTCTGCTCTGTGTAGCGCATGGCACAGGTAGGATTCCGGAGAATACTACCTTGGAGGTCCTTTCCTTAAGCTTTGAACCTAGTTCTTTAAAATTATTCTTCAGGCTCCTCCACCTACCATCTATTCTGTCATTGGTACCAACATGGACCACGACAGCTGGGTCATCCCCAGCCCCTCCCAGTAATTTATCCACCCTTTCCACCACATGCCGAACCCTGGCACCAGGGAGACAGCAAACCATTCGGTTGAGGCGGTCTTGGCGACAAATTATTCTATCCGTCTTCCTGATTATAGAGTCCCCTACAACCACTAGCTGCCTTGGCTTACCTGCACTCCCATCCACCCTACTACTAGCTGGTCTGCTCCCCCGGCTGTGAGGGAGAGCAGGATCCGCTAGGGCTGCCATTTCTGACACTGACGTCCTTACATCATTGCACAATTTTGCAATTTTGCTTGGATGTTCAGAGTCAGAGTTGGCCTTCCTTTTCTTTGACCCCTTCCTACCCCCTCTATTTACAGTAACCCAGCTACCCACCTGACCCTGCTGGCTTTCCTCTCCACCCTCCACTTCTACCCCGCTTATTGCTTGCTCAGTGAGCAGCATACTCCTCTCAAGATTGTCAATTGCTCGCAGCCGTGCAATATCTTCCTCCAGATCTCTAACACGAGCTTCTAGTAGAAAAATATGGGCACATCTGTCACAGTGGTATTCACCCTCGAACTCTTGCTCCAGCAGTGTATACATGCGGCAGAGTGTGCACCGGAGCATACCACCAATCTTGCTAGCCATATCCTAGTAACAAAACAGTGATAAGTATATAAATCAAGAGATATAAAATGTAGGTTACTTACAGTTCTGTGGACTTCTCTTTTTCAAACTCCGCTTTTTTCAACTCACTTAAGTTCACTAGCCACTTAGAATCACAAGCCAAAACTGAGCGAGCTCAAAAGTGAGTTGCTAGACCTTAACTTATCAGGTGTGAACACTAATCCCTCCTCCCAATTAGCAGACCAGGCAAAGAAAGGAAAAAAAAAATCTATTTAAATTGTGACACTAAGAAAAGTGCTATTACCTATATACTCAGTCCACAATCACCCAAACAACAGATTCACTCTTAACACACACAAAACTCCGCTTTTTTCAACTCACTTAAGTTCACTAGCCACTTAGAATCACAAGCCAAAACTGAGCGAGCTCAAAAGTGAGTTGCTAGACCTTAACTTATCAGGTGTGAACACTAATCCCTCCTCCCAATTAGCAGACCAGGCAAAGAAAGGAAAAAAAAAATCTATTTAAATTGTGACACTAAGAAAAGTGCTATTACCTATATACTCAGTCCACAATCACCCAAACAACAGATTCACTCTTAACACACACAAAACTCCGCTTTTTTCAACTCACTTAAGTTCACTAGCCACTTAGAATCACAAGCCAAAACTGAGCGGTGGGGGTTTTATGCATTATGCAAAAACCCCCGCCTCTGTATGAAGAGGACTCAGCCCGTGAGCCCTCTTCATACATCCCTTATACCTCTGCGCCGTAGAGCTACGGCGCAGAGCGTTAAGGGGTTAAGCGTTGTCAGATGTTTGATGTTATAGCGAGACATCTCCCCGCCATCGTCTGCCTTCCTGAAACCCATCAGACTATAGATGAGGCACACAGATTTAAAAGGAGGTGGGTCGGTTTGGAATATCACTCATTCGGGAGGGGGTATCAGTTCTTATCCATCGGGAAATAGATTTTGTACCGTCACATCAAAAGATTGACAGGGAAGGAAGATTTGTGTTTCTGTTAGCCCTACTGAAGGGGATAAAGACGATATTGGCCTCCCCCCCCAGCATCTTTCAGTGTTCTACTCCCTTGTCTCCTTTGTCGAAAGGCATGGTAATTGTCCACTGATGATTATGGGGGACCTCAGCCTTACTTTTGATGACGGGAAAGACAGGATGAGCACATCACATAACATAAGCACAGGCACCACGAACCGTAGTAGATTTTCATACTTCTGTGAGGAGTTGGGGTGGTTGGATGTTTGGAGGGAATTGTATGGGAATAAGAGAGCCTTCTCATGCATGAGTAGGACATATCAGTCGCGGTCGCGCATCGATTTATGCTTGTCAAACACAACTTTTTTTAGGATGATACGGAAAATGTTGTATGAGAATATCATCATCTGTGACCATGCGCCGGTGATGATCATCCTGCAATCTGCCAGTCAGGGACTCAGAAGATTTAAACTGAACCCCCATTGGATAACAGTCCTTCATCACAGAGAAATTAGGAAGATAGCAAACAAGGGACACAACAGCGCTCATAGGGTGATGTGTATCCTCTAACCTATTTGGAACCATTCCCCAGTCTTGTCGTGCGCCCTCTGCTCTTGGCTCTTCTGTCCCGATTCACAGAGAAATTGATCAGTTTTGGGAACACAACTCCCACTCCTCGGGCTGCTTAAATGTCTGGGACTCTCTTAAGGTATTTTTGAAAGGTTTATACACTAAAAACTTCATACAAGCGAAAATCCGGTTTGGTCAACAGGAACAAAGCTTGAGGAAAGAACTATGGGAGGCAGAGCAGGCGCTGTTCCAAAGTAGTACAGAGGGTGCTAGGAGTAGAGTTTCGGAAGCTAATGGAAAATTGCAAGATTTTCTGCAAAAGAAGGCTCAGCATAAAGCAGCATAAAGCCTTCTTCTGTGCCCAGAAACAATTTGTGGAAGGGGGGAAGCCCGGGAAACACTTAGCAAGTCTGATCCAAAACCCAGGGGACAGGCCCTTTATCAATGCTATTAGGGGAGCGGACGGTAAAATAACCAAAGAACCAGATAAGATTCTTCCCTGAAAGGAGCTATACTCATGTGAACAGGCGAGCTGTACCGGAGAGATCAGGAAATATTTAGAGGGCATTACAATTCCTCAGGTCCCTCAGGAAGAGGCGAGCGTCTTGAACGCGCCTATGTCCCTGAGAGAACTCAAGCTGGCCTTGGAAGCCTGTAGTGGAGACTCATCCCCCGGTCCTGACGGGATCCCATTCAGCCTGTACAAAAGATACGCAGACTCGCTCTTACCCAAGCTTCTGGAAGTGTTCGAGGCAATTGGTAGAGGGGGAGCGGTCTGGAGATGTATGGCAGAGGCGGGCGTCGTACTGATACCCAAGAAAGATAAAGACCCATTGGAGATGTCTTCGTATCACCCCATCTCCCTCCTCAATACCGACCTAAAAATTCTCTCCAAAATATTGGCTCTGAGGCTGCAGAGAGTTATTTTTGATATAGTTCACACTGATCAAAAAGGCTTTATTCCAGGGAGGAGGACCGTGGACTGCGTTCGAAGGCTGCACGCGGCCATTGTAATGGGTGAGGGGGACTAGACGCTGTAAAAGCGTTCGACAGGGCGGAGTGGAACTTTCTTTGGTCAGTGATGGAGAGGTTCAACCTTGGGGATAGGTTTATTAATCTGGTAAAATGCAAGTATGCAGCCCCGAGGGCGAGGATACGGGTGGGGGACAGAGAATCAGATATGTTTGTATTATCTAGAGGTACCAGACAAGGATGCCCGCTGTCCCCCTTGTTATTCGCCCTATACATCGAGCCGCTTGCACTTAGAATCAGAAATGAGAGGGGTATTGAGGGGGGAGGCTGCGGGGGGCTCAGGGACAAGGACTGCTTATATGCAGATGATATAATTATGTATGTACGTAACTCCCCCAGGTCAATCCCCAGGGCTATTCAGATAGTAGAAGGATTTGGCAAGTGGGCAGGCTTAAAGATCAACTGCAATAAATCTAGCCTGATGCCTTTGGATGAGGAAGCCAGGATATGGGGCAGCGAGGAGAGCGGACTGGCCTGTACGGACACTTTCTGCTTCTTAGGTATAAAAATCTCAAATAACCTGAAGGAATTTTATAGACAAAACTTAGACCCATTAATAGAACTCCTAAAAAGGAGAACAGGAAGCTGGAAGGGATTACCCCTTTCCAGAGCGGATGATTCTCCTTCCCCAGATATTGGATGTACTAGCCGCATCGCCGATTTGGCTGGAGGACTAAACAAACTTATCTGGGAAAGGAAAAGGGTCCGGATAAAGATGGGGGAAGGGGGGCTGGGTCTCCCCTTCTTCCAGGGGTACTACTTAGCCGCCCAAATGGACAGACTGGTGAATTGGACGAATGACTATACGTTAGTTACACTGATCCATACATCAAATGGACAGAGTCTATTATTGAGCTGTTGGAGAGTTCCCTTTTGAGAGTCGCCCTATAAAGGGCGGGCAGCAGTAAGAGCTATGATCAAGTCATGGAAGCGCTTTAAAAAGATAATGCAAATTTTTTTTGCTTTTTGCAAGAAACCCCACTATGGTGTAATCCACATTTCACGGAGCTTGGGAAGATCCCGGATTGGAAGTTTTGGTGGAGGTTAGGGTTAAGATATGTGTCACAATTAATAAAGGAAGGTCAGATGCTGTCCTTCTCGGAGCTATAGAGAATTTACGGGTTGAAGGAGGGTGATAGGATTCGATATTATCAAATTACACTCGCCCCACACTCACGGGGAAACACATGAATGTTTCAGCATAATAAGGGAAGCAACGAATCATAGTAAAATGATGTCAAAGATATACAAGTTTATACGTAATAGCTTCACAAAGACAAGGATTCACTGGTACAGGAAGAAGTGGGAGATAGCGGTAGGTGAGATGAGCGAATCAGAATGGAGCAATATACACACAAACACCAAGATTGGATCCATCAATTGGAATCATAGATTAATACACTTTTTTTTTTATTTACCAAATATATTACACCCCACTGGAGTTAAATAAAATGAACAAAAGAGGTGATTCCAGATGCTGGAAATGCGCGTCAATGGGTGCGGATTTCCTCCACCTGGCCTGGCATCCCTAGCAGAGAGATTGTGGATTTCTTCTTCCCCCGGCACCAGACTTATAACTTCACATCATGTATTACATTTAGGTTTTATTTTATCACACTTGTATTGTTGCGTTCTATGTATTTGTCTGTGTAATATGTCACCTTTTCTGTATGATAACCTTTGTGTGTGCAAGCGCTGCACTTTTTATATTAAAACTTCTCTTTAATAAGATCCGTCTGGTTCTAACGATTCCACAACTCAGAAGAGACACCTGAAGCAAAGAGGAATGTAGATGACAAGGTCCTCCTCCCTTGCACCCGGCAGGCGGGCTGTAGAAGACGAGATCCTCCTCCTCCCTTGCACCCGGCAGGCGGGCTGTAGAAGACGAGATCCTCCTCCCTTGCACCCGGCAGGCGGGCTGTAGAAGACGAGATCCTCCTCAGTTGCACCCGGCAGGCGGGCTGTAGAAGACGAGATCCTCCTCCCTTGCACCCGGCAGGCGGGCTGTAGAAGACGAGATCCTCCTCAGTTGCACCCGGCAGGCGGGCTGTAGAAGACGAGATCCTCCTCCCTTGCACCCGGCAGGAGGGCTGTAGAAGACGAGATCCTCCTCAGTTGCACCCGGCAGGCGGGCTGTAGAAGACGAGATCCTCCTCCCTTGCACCCGGCAGGCGGGCTGTAGAAGACGAGATCCTCCTCCTCCCTTGCACCCGGCAGGCGGGCTGTAGAAGACGAGATCCTCCTCCTCCCTTGCACCCGGCAGGCGGGCTGTAGAAGACGAGATCCTCCTCCCTTGCACCCGGCAGGCGGGCTGTAGAAGACGAGATCCTCCTCCCTTGCACCCGGCAGGCGGGCTGTAGAAGACGAGATCCTCCTCAGTTGCACCCGGCAGGCGGGCTGTAGAAGACGAGATCCTCCTCCCTTGCACCCGGCAGGAGGGCTGTAGAAGACGAGATCCTCCTCCCTTGCACCCGGCAGGAGGGCTGTAGAAGACGAGATCCTCCTCCCTTGCACCCGGCAGGCGGGCTGTAGAAGACGAGATCCTCCTCCCTTGCACCCGGCAGGAGGGCTGTAGAAGACGAGATCCTCCTCCCTTGCACCCGGCAGGCGGGCTGTAGAAGACGAGATCCTCCTCCCTTGAACCCGGCAGGAGGGCTGTAGAAGACGAGATCCTCCTCCCTTGCACCCGGCAGGAGGGCTGTAGAAGACGAGATCCTCCTCCCTTGCACCCGGCAGGCGGGCTGTAGAAGACGAGATCCTCCTCCCTTGCACCCGGCAGGCGGGCTGTAGAAGACGAGATCCTCCTCCCTTGCACCCGGCAGGCGGGCTGTAGAAGACGAGATCCTCCTCCTCCCTTGCACCTGGCCCTGCTGCACCTCTTCCCGCTACAACTCCCCCAGCACCAACCGCATCACCTCCCCCACACATCCTCCTGCTACACCTTCCACCCCGCACCTCCCGCTGCCCCTCCCCCCACACCTCCCGCTGCCCCTCCCCCCACACCTCCCGCTGCCCCTCCCCCCACACCCCCCGCTGCCCCTCCCCCCACACCTCCCGCTGCCCCTCCCCCTACACCTCCCGCTGCCCCTCCCCCTACACCTCCCGCTGCCCCTCCCCCTACACCTCCCGCTGCCCCTCCCCCCTCACCTCCCGCTGCCCCTCCCCCTGCATCAGATTCTTTCGTTAATTGTTATTTATATAATTTATTGAAAAATACCAAGTTTTTATTTTAGAGAACTAGAGCCGCCCCCTCATCCATGTGATGTTCGCAGGGAGGACCACACCACAAGGAGGCGCTCTGTACACTTGTCTCATCATGTTTTGGGGTGCGGGATGTAGTCCCCCCGCTCTGCCACAGTCTGGATGCATTGGGCCCACCATAACCTGTCACAGTCTCTGCGGACCCCCATCATCCCCTCACTGTCTGGGGAGCTGTAATAATTCGTTGATCTTCTCCACTTCCCTCTCGGGCGTCTCCTGAGAAGATTCCTGAATCTCCTGCACAACAGCATCTGTCAGCGACATCCGGGCAGCCCTGGAAGGAAGCACAAAGGCGATGTCAAGGCCCCCCCTCCAGGTGAGAAGAGAGGATGCAGACCCCCCCCTCCCTCCCTCCAGGTGAGAAGAGAGGATGCAGACCCCCCCCCCCTCCAGGTGAGAAGAGAGGATGCAGACCCCCCTCCCCCCTCCAGGTGAGAAGAGAGGATGCAGACCCCCCTCCCCTCCCTCCAGGTGAGAAGAGAGGATGCAGACCCCCCCCCTCCCTCCAGGTGAGAAGAGAGGATGCAGACCCCCCTCCCCCCTCCAGGTGAGAAGAGAGGATGCAGACCCCCCTCCCCTCCCTCCAGGTGAGAAGAGAGGATGCAGACCCCCCTCCCCCCTCCAGGTGAGAAGAGAGGATGCAGACCCCCCTCCCCTCCCTCCAGGTGAGAAGAGAGGATGCAGACCCCCCTCCCCTCCCTCCAGGTGAGAAGAGAGGATGCAGACCCCCCCCCTCCCTCCAGGTGAGAAGAGAGGATGCAGACCCCCCTCCCCCCTCTAGGTGAGAAGAGAGGATGCAGACCCCCCTCCCCCCTCCAGGTGAGAAGAGAGGATGCAGACCCCCCTCCCCCCTCCAGGTGAGAAGAGAGGATGCAGACCCCCCTCCCCTCCAGGTGAGAAGAGAGGATGCAGACCCCCCCCCTCCCTCCAGGTGAGAAGAGAGGATGCAGACCCCCCTCCCCTCCCTCCAGGTGAGAAGAGAGGATGCAGACCCCCCTCCCCCCTCCAGGTGAGAAGAGAGGATGCAGACCCCCCTCCCCTCCAGGTGAGAAGAGAGGATGCAGACCCCCCCCCTCCCTCCAGGTGAGAAGAGAGGATGCAGACCCCCCCCCTCCCTCCAGGTGAGAAGAGAGGATGCAGACCCCCCTCCCCCCTCCCCCCTCCAGGTGAGAAGAGAGGATGCAGACCCCCCTCCCCCCTCCAGGTGAGAAGAGAGGATGCAGACCCCCCTCCCCTCCCTCCAGGTGAGAAGAGAGGATGCAGACCCCCCTCCCCTCCCTCCAGGTGAGAAGAGAGGATGCAGACCCCCCTCCCCTCCCTCCAGGTGAGAAGAGGAGAGGATGCAGACCCCCCCCCCCTCCAGGTGAGAAGAGAGGATGCAGACCCCCCCCCCTCCCTCCAGGTGAGAAGAGAGGATGCAGACCCCCCCCCTCCCTCCAGGTGAGAAGAGAGGATGCAGACCCCCCTCCCCTCCCTCCAGGTGAGAAGAGAGGATGCAGACCCCCCCCTCCCTCCAGGTGAGAAGAGAGGATGCAGACCCCCCTCCCCTCCCTCCAGGTGAGAAGAGAGGATGCAGACCCCCCTCCCCTCCCTCCAGGTGAGAAGAGAGGATGCAGACCCCCCTCCCCCCTCCAGGTGAGAAGAGAGGATGCAGACCCCCCTCCCCTCCCTCCAGGTGAGAAGAGAGGATGCAGACCCCCCTCCCCTCCCTCCAGGTGAGAAGAGAGGATGCAGACCCCCCCCCTCCAGGTGAGAAGAGAGGATGCAGACCCCCCCCTCCCTCCAGGTGAGAAGAGAGGATGCAGACCCCCCTCCCCTCCCTCCAGGTGAGAAGAGAGGATGCAGACCCCCCCCCTCCCTCCAGGTGAGAAGAGAGGATGCAGACCCCCCCCCCTCCCTCCAGGTGAGAAGAGAGGATGCAGACCCCCCTCCCCTCCCTCCAGGTGAGAAGAGAGGATGCAGACCCCCCTCCCCTCCCTCCAGGTGAGAAGAGGAGAGGATGCAGACCCCCCCCCCTCCAGGTGAGAAGAGAGGATGCAGACCCCCCCCCCTCCCTCCAGGTGAGAAGAGAGGATGCAGACCCCCCTCCCCCCTCCAGGTGAGAAGAGAGGATGCAGACCCCCCTCCCCCCTCCAGGTGAGAAGAGAGGATGCAGACCCCCCCTCCCTCCAGGTGAGAAGAGAGGATGCAGAGCCCCCTCCCCCCTCCAGGTGAGAAGAGAGGATGCAGACCCCCCTCCCCTCCCTCCAGGTGAGAAGAGAGGATGCAGAGCCCCCCCCCTCCAGGTGAGAAGAGAGGATGCAGACCCCCCTCCCCCCTCCAGGTGAGAAGAGAGGATGCAGACCCCCCTCCCCTCCCTCCAGGTGAGAAGAGAGGATGCAGAGCCCCCCCCCTCCAGGTGAGAAGAGAGGATGCAGACCCCCCTCCCCCCTCCAGGTGAGAAGAGAGGATGCAGACCCCCCTCCCCTCCAGGTGAGAAGAGAGGATGCAGACCCCCTCCCCTCCCTCCAGGTGAGAAGAGAGGATGCAGACCCCCCCCCCTCCAGGTGAGAAGAGAGGATGCAGACCCCCCCCCTCCCTCCAGGTGAGAAGAGAGGATGCAGAGCCCCCTCCCCCCTCCAGGTGAGAAGAGAGGATGCAGACCCCCCTCCCCTCCCTCCAGGTGAGAAGAGAGGATGCAGACCCCCCCCCCTCCAGGTGAGAAGAGAGGATGCAGACCCCCCCCTCCCTCCAGGTGAGAAGAGAGGATGCAGACCCCCCTCCCCCCTCCAGGTGAGAAGAGAGGATGCAGACCCCCCTCCCCCCTCCAGGTGAGAAGAGAGGATGCAGACCCCCTCCCCTCCCTCCAGGTGAGAAGAGAGGATGCAGACCCCCCCCCTCCCTCCAGGTGAGAAGAGAGGATGCAGACCCCCCTCCTCCAGGTGAGAAGAGAGGATGCAGACCCCCCCCTCCCTCCAGGTGAGAAAAGAGGATGCAGACCCCCCTCCCCCCTCCAGGTGAGAAGAGAGGATGCAGACCCCCCTCCCCCCTCCAGGTGAGAAGAGAGGATGCAGACCCCCCCTCCCTCCAGGTGAGAAGAGAGGATGCAGACCCCCCCTCCCCTCCCTCCAGGTGAGAAGAGAGGATGCAGAGCCCCCTCCCCCCTCCAGGTGAGAAGAGAGGATGCAGACCCCCCTCCCCTCCCTCCAGGTGAGAAGAGAGGATGCAGACCCCCCTCCCCTCCCTCCAGGTGAGAAGAGAGGATGCAGACCCCCCTCCCCTCCCTCCAGGTGAGAAGAGAGGATGCAGAGCCCCCCCCCTCCAGGTGAGAAGAGAGGATGCAGACCCCCCTCCCCCCTCCAGGTGAGAAGAGAGGATGCAGACCCCCCTCCCCCCGGGTCAGACAGGTGCATGCAGCCCCCCCTCCCCCCGGGTCAGACAGGTGCATGCAGCCCCCCCCTCCCCCCGGGTCAGACAGGTGCATGCAGCCCCCCCTCCCCCCGGGTCAGACAGGTGCATGCAGCCCCCCCTCCCCCCTGGGTCAGACAGGTGCATGCGGACCCCCCTCCCCCCGGGTCAGACAGGTGCATGCGGACCCCCCTCCCCCCGGGTCAGACAGGTGCATGCGGACCCCCCTCCCCCCGGGTCAGACAGGTGCATGCGGACCCCCCTCCCCCCGGGTCAGACAGGTGCATGCGGACCCCCCTCCCCCCGGGTCAGACAGGTGCATGCAGCCCCCCTCCCCCCGGGTCAGACAGGTGCATGCGGACCCCCCCTCCCCCCGGGTCAGACAGGTGCATGCAGACCCCCTCCCCCCGGGTCAGACAGGTGCATGTAGCCCCCCTCCCCCCGGGTCAGACAGGTGCATGTAGCCCCCCTCCCCCCGGGTCAGACAGGTGCATGCAGCCCCCCTCCCCCCGGGTCAGACAGGTGCATGCAGCCCCCCTCCCCCCGGGTCAGACAGGTGCATGCGGACCCCCCCTCCCCCCGGGTCAGACAGGTGCATGCAGACCCCCTCCCCCCGGGTCAGACAGGTGCATGTAGCCCCCCTCCCCCCGGGTCAGACAGGTGCATGTAGCCCCCCTCCCCCCGGGTCAGACAGGTGCATGCAGCCCCCCTCCCCCCGGGTCAGACAGGTGCATGCAGCCCCCCTCCCCCTGGATCAGACAGGTGCATGCAGCCCCCCTCCCCCTGGATCAGACAGGTGCATGCAGCCCCCCTCCCCCCGGGTCAGACAGGTGCATGCAGCCCCCCTCCCCCCGGGTCAGACAGGTGCATGCAGACCCCCCTCCCCCCGGGTCAGACAGGTGCATGCGGACCCCCCTCCCCCCGGGTCAGACAGGTGCATGCGGACCCCCCTCCCCCCGGGTCAGACAGGTGCATGCGGACCCCCCTCCCCCCGGGTCAGACAGGTGCATGCAGACCCCCCTCCCCCCGGGTCAGACAGGTGCATGCAGACCCCCCTCCCCCCGGGTCAGACAGGTGCATGCAGCCCCCCTCCCCCCGGGTCAGACAGGTGCATGTAGCCCCCCTCCCCCCGGGTCAGACAGGTGCATGCAGCCCCCCTCCCCCCGGGTCAGACAGGTGCATGTAGCCCCCCTCCCCCCGGGTCAGACAGGTGCATGCGGACCCCCCTCCCCCCGGGTCAGACAGGTGCATGTAGCCCCCCTCCCCCCGGGTCAGACAGGTGCATGCGGACCCCCCTCCCCCCGGGTCAGACAGGTGCATGCAGCCCCCCTCCCCCCGGGTCAGACAGGTGCATGCAGACCCCCTCCCCCCGGGTCAGACAGGTGCATGCGGACCCCCCTCCCCCCGGGTCAGACAGGTGCATGCAGACCCCCCTCCCCCCGGGTCAGACAGGTGCATGCAGCCCCCCTCCCCCCGGGTCAGACAGGTGCATGCAGCCCCCCTCCCCCCGGGTCAGACAGGTGCATGCGGACCCCCCTCCCCCCGGGTCAGACAGGTGCATGCGGACCCCCCTCATACGCACCACTCCTGCAGCTGGTGCTCCTGCCACTGCTGCTGCTCCTGGCGCTTGCGCTCGCGTAGATCTTCCCCCGTGAGAGTCTGTAATCCAGTGATCAGCGCTCCGGCGGGAACCCTGAGGGCAGAGGCTGGGGTCACCACCATGGCCAGTAACACAGTACAGGGGGCACCAGGTAACTCACCCGAGTAATGCTCCAATCACAGAGCCCCCCACCAGCCCTCGCAGGCCCAGGCTCAGCCGGAACAAGCCACCTGTGACAGCTGGGAGGGAAGCAAAGGGTTAACTACATACATCCACACTGGGGAAAGGTCCCCCCCCCCACACCATCCCCTATAGAGACCACCATCCCCTATAGAGACCCCCCACACACACACCATCCCCTATAGAGACCCCCCACACACCATCCCCTATAGAGACCACCATACCACCCACCATCCCCCACACCATCCCCTATAGAGACCACCATCCCCTATAGAGACCCCCCCCACACACACACCATCCCCTATAGAGACCACCATCCCACACACCATCCCCTATAGAGACCCCCACACACCATCCCCTATAGAGACCACCATACCACCCACCATCCCCCACACCATCCCCTATAGAGACCACCATACCACACACCATCCCCTATAGAGACCCCCCACACACCATCCCCTATACCAGTGATGGCGAACCTTTTAGAGATCGAGTGCCCAAAATGAGACCCAAAACACACAAGCTTTTCCCAAAGTGCCAACACAGCAATTTAGGCAGTAACAAACGTATTGCTACCAGAATCTTTGAGCTCCAATCCGACCCTGTCCACACCTCGTCACTCCTCGGACAGGACCAGGCAGCACAGGACGGGTCACTTTAATATATCAGGGCACTACCTGGACTGCCTGAGACTGCAGGAAGGTGCCATGTCTGGTAAACTCTGTGTCTGGGAGACAGCCCGTGTGCCCACAGAGAGGCCTCCGAGTGCCATCTCTGGCACCAGTGCCATAGGTTCGCCATCACTGCCCTATAGAGACCCCCCCCACACACCATCCCCTATAGAGACCCCCCCACACACCGTCCCCTATAGAGACCACCATCCCCACACCATCCCCTATAGAGACCCCCCCACACACCATCCCCTATAGAGACCAACACCCCCACCATCCCCTATAGAGACCCCCCCACACACCATCCCCTATAGAGACCACCATCCCCACACCATCCCCTATAGAGACCCCCACACCATCCCCTATAGAGACCACCATCCCCCACACCATCCCCTATAGAGACCCCCACACCATCCCCTATAGAGACCACCATCCCCCACACCATCCCCTATAGAGACCACCATCCCCCCACCATCCCCTATAGAGACCAACACCCCCCACACCATCCCCTATAGAGACTACCATCCCCTATAGAGACTATCCTTCCCCGCCCACCCTATCCCCCCACATAGACCCCCATATCTTCTCACCTCCAGCTGCAGCGAAGTTGCTGACCACGACCTTGTCCCGATAGGCCGCGAGGCCGGTGCTGACACAGCTGATGGGGCAAGTACAGAGCGTTACTGGGGTGTAATGGGGGCAATCAGGAAGGTGTCTGGGGGGCACTTACTTAAAAATGCTGACAAAAGCTGCGACTCTCCACCCCCAGCGAAATCCGTAACGGAGGAAGCCCCGGATAGCCGCATTGTGGACCGAGCGCTAAGGAGACAAAGGCACGGAGGTGACGCTCTGCAGCTGCAGAGTATCGCACACAGTACTGACCTCAGGACACTTACCACAGCCTCCACCCGGTGACGGTAAACCTCTGTCTGGCTGTGCTTTATATACTGCTCCCGGCTGAAGCGAGCGGCGGGCACCCCGCCATAGACCACGCCCACCAGCGCCCCCGTCACCGCACTCTTCACCAGGAACTCCGCCTCCTGCGAGTACTCACCGCGCTCACTGCAAGAGGAGGAGGAGCACTTACTCAACACTCTGTGGGACGCCACCCCCCCCTTCCCCCCCGGCGATCTCGCCAGCCCCCCTCCCCCGCTGTAGTGAGCGCCACGGGCGTGGCAGTCTGGCGCTGTGCAGTCTCGGGTCTGGATGCCGCGACCTCTGCACCTTGTGCTCGCACTTACTTGCGCTGATAGATTTTCCGGACCCGGTTCCAGCCATTATCCTGTGAGTCAGGAGCCCGGAGTCCAGGAGGCAATGAGGGAGCGGGCCCCGGGGCCCTGGAAGTGCCGCCTACCATCCCGAGGAGACGATCTGCAGCGACCTGCAGGAGAACCAAGGAGCCGGAGACAGAACATAACATCAAGGGTCGGGCCGTGGTCACGCTATGGGCGGTCGGGCTGTCAGGAGGTTCTGGTGCCGTGTCTGGGTCGGGCTGTCAGGAGGTTCTGCTGCCGTGTCTGGGTCGGGCTGTCAGGAGGTTCTGCTGCCGTGTCTGGGTCGGGCTGTCAGGAGGTTCTGCTGCCGTGTCTGGGTCGGGCTGTGAGCATTGTTCTGGTGCCGTGTCTGGGTCGGGCTGTCAAGATTGTTCTGGTGCCGTGTCTGGGTCAGGCTGTCAAGATTGTTCTGGTGCCGTGTCTGGGTCGGGCTGTCAGGAGGTTCTGCTGCCGTGTCTGGGTCGGGCTGTCAGGAGGTTCTGCTGCCGTGTCTGGGTCGGGCTGTGAGGATTGTTCTGCTGCCGTGTCTGGGTCGGGCTGTGAGGATTGTTCTGCTGCCGTGTCTGGGTTGGGCTGTGAGCATTGTTCTGGTGCCGTGTCTGGGTCGGGCTGTCAAGATTGTTCTGGTGCCGTGTCTGGGTCGGGCTGTCAGGAGGTTCTGCTGCCGTGTCTGGGTCGGGCTGTCAGGAGGTTCTGCTGCCGTGTCTGGGTCGGGCTGTCAGGAGGTTCTGCTGCCGTGTCTGGGTCGGGCTGTCAGGAGGTTCTGCTGCCGTGTCTGGGTCGGGCTGTCAAGATTGTTCTGGTGCCGTGTCTGGGTCGGGCTGTCAAGATTGTTCTGGTGCCGTGTCTGGGTCGGGCTGTCAAGATTGTTCTGGTGCCGTGTCTGGGTCGGGCTGTCAAGATTGTTCTGGTGCCGTGTCTGGGTCGGGCTGTCAAGATTGTTCTGGTGCCGTGTCTGGGTCGGGCTGTCAAGATTGTTCTGGTGCCGTGTCTGGGTCGGGCTGTCAAGATTGTTCTGGTGCCGTGTCTGGGTCGGGCTGTCAAGATTGTTCTGGTGCCGTGTCTGGGTCGGGCTGTCAGGAGGTTCTGGTGCCGTGTCTGGGTCGGGCTGTGAGGATTGTTCTGCTGCCGTGTCTGGGTCGGGCTGTGAGCATTGTTCTGGTGCCGTGTCTTGATTGGGCTATCAGGAGGTTCTGGTGCCGTGTCTGGGTCGGGCTGTCAAGATTGTTCTGGTGCCATGTCTGGGTCGGGCTGTCAGGAGGTTCTGGTGCCGTGTCTGGGTCGGGCTGTCAGGATTGTTCTGGTGCCGGGTCTGGGTCGGGCTGTCAAGATTGGTGCCGTGTCTGGGTCGGGATGTGAGGAGGTTCTGGTGCCGGGTCTGGGTCGGGCTGTTCTGGGTCGGGCTGTCAAGATTGTTCTGGTGCCATGTCTGGGTCGGGCTGTGAGGATTGTTCTGGTGCCGTGTCTGGGTCGGGCTGTGAGGATTGTTCTGGTGCCGTGTCTGGGTTGGGCTGTGAGGATTGTTCTGGTGCCGGGTCTGGGTCGGGCTGTGAGAAGGTTCTGGTGCCGGGTCTGGGTCGGGCTGTTCTGGTGCTGTGTCTGGGTCGGGCTGTCAGGATTGTTCTGGTGCCGTGTCTGGGTCGGGCTGTCAGGAGGTTCTGGTGCCGTGTCTGGGTCGGGCTGTCAGGAGGTTCTGGTGCCGTGTCTGGGTCGGGCTGTCAGGATTGTTCTGGTGCCGGGTCTGGGTCGGGCTGTCAAGATTGGTGCCGTGTCTGGGTCGGGATGTGAGGAGGTTCTGGTGCCGGGTCTGGGTCGGGCTGTTCTGGTGCCGGGTCTGGGTCGGGATGTGAGGAGGTTCTGGTGCCGGGTCTGGTCGGGCTGTTCTGGTGCCGTGCCTGGGTCGGGATGTGAGGAGGTTCTGGTGCCGGGTCTGGGTCGGGCTGTTCTGGTGCCGTGCCTGGGTCGGGATGTGAGGAGGTTCTGGTGCCGGGTCTGGGTCGGGCTGTTCTGGTGCCGGGTCTGGGTCGGGCTGTTCTGGTGCCGGGTCTGGGTCGGGCTGTTCTGGTGCCGTGCCTGGGTCGGGATGTGAGGAGGTTCTGGTGCCGGGTCTGGGTCGGGCTGTTCTGGTGCCGGGTCTGGGTCGGGCTGTTCTGGTGCCGTGTCTGGGTCGGGATGTGAGGAGGTTCTGGTGCCGGGTCTGGGTCGGGCTGTTCTGGTGCCGGGTCTGGGTCGGGATGTGAGGAGGTTCTGGTGCCGTGTCTGGGTCGGGCTGTCAGGATTGTTCTGGTGCCGTGTCTGGGTCGGGCTGTGAGGATTGTTCTGGTGCCGTGTCTGGGTCGAGCTGTCAGGAGGTTCTGGTGCCGTGTCTGGGTCGGGCTGTGAGGATTGTTCTGGTGCCGTGTCTGGGTCGGGCTGTTCTGGTGCCGGGTCTGGGTCGGGATGTGAGGAGTTCTGGTGCCGGGTCTGGGTCGGGCTGTTCTGGTGCCGTGCCTGGGTCGGGATGTGAGGAGGTTCTGGTGCCGGGTCTGGGTCGGGCTGTTCTGGTTCCGTGTCTGGGTCGGGCTGTTCTGGTGCCGGGTCTGGGTCGGGCTGTTCTGGTGCCGGGTCTGGGTCGGGCTGTTCTGGTGCCGGGTCTGGGTCGGGCTGTTCTGGTGCCGGGTCTGGGTCGGGCTGTTCTGGTGCCGGGTCTGGGTCGGGCTGTTCTGGTGCCGTGCCTGGGTCGGGATGTGAGGAGGTTCTGGTGCCGGGTCTGGGTCGGGCTGTTCTGGTGCCGGGTCTGGTCGGGCTGTTCTGGTGCCGGGTCTGGGTCGGGCTGTTCTGGTGCCGGGTCTGGGTCGGGCTGTGAGGAGGTTCTGGTGCCGTGTCTGGGTCGGGCTGTTCTGGTGCCGGGTCTGGGTCGGGATGTGAGGAGGTTCTGGTGCCGTGTCTGGGTCGGGCTGTTCTGGTGCCGGGTCTGGGTCGGGATGTGAGGAGGTTCTGGTGCCGTGTCTGGGTCGGCTGTTCTGGTGCCGGGTCTGGGTCGGGATGTGAGGAGGTTCTGGTGCCGTGTCTGGGTCGGGATGTGAGGAGGTTCTGGTGCCGTGTCTGGGTCGGGCTGCTCTGGTGCCGGGTCTGGGTCGGGATGTGAGGAGGTTCTGGTGCCGTGTCTGGGTCGGGCTGTTCTGGTGCCGTGTCTGGGTCGGGCTGTTCTGGTGCCGGGTCTGGGTCGGGATGTGAGGAGGTTCTGGTGCCGTGTCTGGGTCGGGCTGCTCTGGTGCCGGGTCTGGGTCGGGATGTGAGGAGGTTCTGGTGCCGTGTCTGGGTCGGGCTGTTCTGGTGCCGGGTCTGGGTCGGGCTGTTCTGGTGCCGGGTCTGGGTCGGGATGTGAGGAGGTTCTGGTGCCGTGTCTGGGTCGGGCTGTTCTGGTGCCGTGTCTGGGTCGGGCTGTTCTGGTGCCGGGTCTGGGTCGGGATGTGAGGAGGTTCTGGTGCCGTGTCTGGGTCGGGATGTGAGGAGGTTCTGGTGCCGTGTCTGGGTCGGGCTGTTCTGGTGCCGGGTCTGGGTCGGGCTGTTCTGGTGCCGGGTCTGGGTCGGGCTGTTCTGGTGCCGTGTCTGGGTCGGGCTGTTCTGGTGCCGTGTCTGGGTCGGGCTGTTCTGGTGCCGTGTCTGGGTCGGGCTGTTCTGGTGCCGGGTCTGGGTCGGGATGTGAGGAGGTTCTGGTGCCGTGTCTGGGTCGGGATGTGAGGAGGTTCTGGTGCCGTGTCTGGGTCGGGCTGTTCTGGTGCCGGGTCTGGGTCGGGCTGTTCTGGTGCCGTGTCTGGGTCGGGATGTGAGGAGGTTCTGGTGCCGTGTCTGGGTCGGGATGTGAGGAGGTTCTGGTGCCGTATCTGGGTTGGGCTGTTCTGGTGCCGTGTCTGGGTCGGGATGTGAGGAGGTTCTGGTGCCGGGTCTGGGTCGGGCTGTTCTGGTGCCGGGTCTGGGTCGGGCTGTTCTGGTGCCGTGTCTGGGTCGGGCTGTTCTGGTGCCGGGTCTGGGTCGGGATGTGAGGAGGTTCTGGTGCCGTGTCTGGGTCGGGATGTCAGGAGGTTCTGGTGCCGTGTCTGGGTCGGGATGTGAGGAGGTTCTGGTGCCGTGTCTGGGTCGGGATGTGAGGAGGTTCTGGTGCCGTGTCTGGGTTGGGCTGTTCTGGTGCCGGGTCTGGGTCGGGATGTGAGGAGGTTCTGGTGCCGGGTCTGGGTCGGGATGTGAGGAGGTTCTGGTGCCGTGTCTGGGTCGGGATGTGAGGAGGTTCTGGTGCCGTGTCTGGGTCGGGATGTGAGGAGGTTCTGGTGCCGGGTCTGGGTCGGGATGTGAGGAGGTTCTGGTGCCGTGTCTGGGTCGGGATGTGAGGAGGTTCTGGTGCCGTGTCTGGGTCGGGCTGTTCTGGTGCCGTGTCTGGGTCGGGCTGTTCTGGTGCCGTGTCTGGGTCGGGCTGTTCTGGTGCCGTGTCCGGTCCGGTTGGTTCATGGCTCCGCACTTGTTACTGCCCCCAGTGACAGGACACTACAGCCGCAGGGTGTGAACACCTCCTGCCCCGGGAACATGCCGCACAGGCCCCGCACTCACCGCTCACCGTCCGCGGCAGCTGCAGGTCACGAGCCGCAGGGCGCCGCCATCTTGCAGCGGTCACATGACCTGAACTCTTATCTCGGTGGTTGTGACGTCATATCTAGCTGCGCCAATCACCGGAGGAGGCGGGAAGCACGAGGCAACGCCCCCTGGCGGCTCCGAGGAGACCCGCAACGTCCTGTCACCAACCGGCACCTCCCAATGTACAGAACAAGCCCCGCCCCCAATGTACAGACACCCCACCCCTCCCCAGTGTACAGAACACCGCCCCGCCCCCCAATGTACAGAACAAGCCCGCGCCCCCCAATGTACAGACCCTCCGCAGTGTACATAACAAGCCCCGCCCCCAATGTACTGACACCCCACCCCTCCCCAGTGTACAGAACACCGCCCGCCCCCCAATGTACAGAACAAGGCCCGCGCCCCCCAATGTACAGACCCTCCGCAGTGTACATAACAAGCCCCGCCCCCAATGTACTGACACCCCACCCTCCCCAGTGTACATAACAAGCCCCGCCCCCAATGTACTGACACCCCACCCCTCCCCAGTGTACATAACAAGCCCCGCCCCCAATGTACTGACACCCCACCCCTCCCCAGTGTACAGAACAAGTCCCGCCCCCCAATGTACAGACACACCACCCCTCCCCAGTGTACAGAACACCGCCCCGCCCCCCAATGTACAGACACCCCACCCCTCCCCAGTGTACATAACAAGTCCCGCCCCCAATGTACTGACACCCCACCCCTCCCCAGTGTACATAACAAGTCCCGCCCCCCAATGTACAGACACACCACCCCTCCCCAGTGTACAGAACACCGCCCCGCCCCCCAATGTACAGACACCCCACCCCTCCCCAGTGTACAGAACACCGCCCCGCCCCCCAATGTACAGAACAAGCCCGCGCCCCCCAATGTACAGACCCTCCCCAGTGTACATAACAAGTCCCGCCCCCCAATGTACAGACACCCCACCCCTCCCAGTGTACAGAACACCGGCCCCGCCCCCCAATGTACAGACACCCCACCCCTCCCCAGTGTACAGAACACCGCCCCGCCCCCCAATGTACAGACACCCCACCCCTCCCCAGTGTACAGAACACCGCCCCGCCCCCCAATGTACAGACACCCCGCCCCCCAATGTACTGACCCTCCCCAGTGTACATAACAAGCCCCGCCCCCCAATGTACAGACACCCAACCCCTCCCCAGTGTACAGAACACCGCCCCGCCCCCCAATGTACAGACACCCCACCCCTCCCCAGTGTACAGAACACCGCCCCGCCCCCCAATGTACAGAACAAGCCCCGCGCCCCCCAATGTACAGACCCTCCCCAGTGTACATAACAAGTCCCGCCCCCCAATGTACAGACACCCCACCCCTCCCCAGTGTACAGAACACCGCCCCGCCCCCCAATGTACAGACACCCCACCCCTCCCCAGTGTACATAACAAGCCCCGCCCCCAATGTACAGACACCCCACCCCTCCCCAGTGTACAGAACACCGCCCCGCCCCCCAATGTACAGAACAAGCCCGCGCCCCCCAATGTACAGACCCTCCCCAGTGTACATAACAAGTCCCGCCCCCCAATGTACAGACACCCCACCCCTCCCCAGTGTACAGAACACCGCCCCGCCCCCCAATGTACAGACACCCCACCCCTCCCCAGTGTACAGAACACCGCCCCGCCCCCCAATGTACAGACACCCCACCCCTCCGCAGTGTACATAACAAGCCCCGCCCCCAATGTACTGACACCCCACCCCTCCCCAGTGTACAGAACACCGCCCCGCCCCCCAATGTACAGAACAAGCCCGCGCCCCCCAATGTACAGACCCTCCCTAGTGTACATAACAAGTCCCCGCCCCCCAATGTACAGACACCCCACCCCTCCCCAGTGTACAGAACACCGCCCCGCCCCCCAATGTACAGACACCCGCCCCCCAATGTACAGACCCCCGGGGTGTGTGCGCCCCCCCTCCCTCCGGAGGGCTTTTCCTGTGACTCCTCCCTCTCACCCCATGGTGACCCTCGGACGTTTTCCTTGCTGCCATTCTGAGGTCTGTGCGACATTGTCATGTATAAAGGTGTAAAAGTCGCGTTTCGGACATTTGGCGCCATTTCCCGTCTGGGA